>NC_072769.1:37377959-37623392 GCF_022539595.1 Amphiprion ocellaris
GATATTTTGAGTTTACACATCTCAATGTGTCCTTGACTGAGCTTGCACTGAGTGACGCACAAAGCGATCTGCAAACACTCACATCTTTGTCTCTCCTCTTTCTTTCGCTGCCTCCTGCCCGACCACCCCACCCAGCAATCCAGTCCTGATTCTAAGGGACATATCTGGGGTTTAATACGATTTGCAGGGGAAGGAGGCAGAGAGGGATGAATGATATATTGACTTCTATATAAAAGCAAGGCTGGGGTGGTAATCTCATTTCAGGATGCTGTGATGAGATTCTGGCCTGTTTTCTCTCCAAGATGATGTGACTTTGGTCCTGACATCATCATGCTGCTGCCGTGTTTGTGTGTTTGTGTGTGTGTGTGTGTGTGTGTGTGTGTGTGTGTGTGTGTGTGTGTGTGTGTGTGTGTGTGTGTGTGTGTGTGTGTGTGTGTGTGCGTGCGCTTCATGCTGTATGAAATGCTACTCTGATTTTATCTGGAAGCTCAGCCAAAACTGCATCTCTCTATTTCTGTGTGCTTGCCAGAGATTAAATCTAAGTAATATTTTCGTTCTCTAAAGTTACTCTTTGCTTTCCTAAATTTGTACATTTGAGGACTTTAAGAAATAAAACCATCTCTGGAGCATTGCTGGCTCTTAAGATGGGGAAATACCTTTTAAACAAGCACGCTCTCCTTTTTATGTAAGAAATATTTATGAGGACGACAGCAGCAGCACGGAGTATATGAAGGCAGACTACAAGGTTAGGCAGTGGTTGACAAACATGAAGATGTTATTTAGGACCACATTTAATAAAGATTTAATGTTTTCTTCTCTTAAATGACAAAAGGCTGTTTTCTATTCACTATTTAAGCTAAAAGAGAACATCTAGAATGTGCTGATTCTTAATTAAAGCATGCAGAACATATTAAGCTAAAGCTGCGTTTATTCTGGAGCAGGTGACTCTGGGCAGTCTGCAGCATTCCATTAAGCTACTTGCTGTTCCTCTGGTCCAGGTACAGGCCTGCTGTTCACTGTGGTGAACCAGCCAGTGTTGCCTGGTTACAAGTTACTTCCTGCCTTTCCTTTTGTGTGACTCTTGAAAGTTGTTTGGATTATGCTTTTGTATTTCTTACGGTTTTCTTTCTTTTTTTAATACTTTGCCAACTGATTCTGTGACCACATTCTAGCTTTCTTTTGAACAATTATTTGATTTTGTTTACTTGTTATGAATTTCAGATCTTTAACGCAGCGTGCAGGATTATAGATGAGAAAATTATATCATTTCTGCCAGCAAAATAAAATACCCTTCTCAAGTAGAGTAGCTACTCAATAGATGTCGTGGAGATTTTGATTGAATCACACAATTTTCTCAGCACTTGTGGAATAGGAGATGTCTGTCTTTATTAGTTTTGTTTTTAAAGCACTTTACACATCTTGCTTTTATTTTTCAATGTTACCTGATCCAATTAAGGATAACAGGCAGACATAGAATAAAAAGTACATGCAAGATGAACAGTGTATGAAATGTCTTTAATGTCACATTTTTTCCACTGGTTTTACCTTTAAATAATATATGCCCACTGATGCCACTTTCAGGTCCTGGTGAATTCTGGTTCGGAACGAGAACCGACTTTTTGGTGGAGATGCTCAGTGGTTCTAAATTCAGGAACCAGAACTGAGCAGGTTTTGTGTTTTTCTACTGATGTAGATTGTGTGATATGACTGAAAGCTCCATAAATAGAATAAAATGGGCTGAGATTATTTTGTCAACTGCTGTTAAAGGTCTTAATATGATTCCAGATTCATTTCCTGGTAGACTGAATGACTGAATCATGGGCTTGTCTCTGCACAAGACTCTAGTCTCACTAGTGAAGATCTTTGCATGTAATTCACTTATGGTAATTTTGACATGGATGTTGTTTTCTCCAAAACTGGCAGAGGAGGCACAACTTACAGAAAATTGATGTCACAATGTTATTAAATCCAATAAAGCTAATATAAACCTTCATATATACAATACTATCCTTATTCTAGCTCTTTTTTTTCTGTAGAATATTAAATGTAACCATAAGGAAGTCTTAGCCTTGGTGAAGTTTCCCTGCATCACAGAGCACAGTGTTGCCTGCTGTAGCTGTAAAATACTGGAACAGTCCTGAGCGGATGACAGCGCTGCTTGTTTGTCATTACCCAGGATTCTCTGGGTTGTCATGGTAATGCATGTCTGTGGGAGATCTAAGGGGGATAGAGAAATAAGGATGGGAGCACATCTAACATGGAGCCTTTGCGTTTAACTTCTTCTCATTTTGTTCTCACTTTCTAAGGATGTTCCATTTGTCATGCTTAACTTTCACATTTTTTCACACTTTTGGAGAAAAGTGAATTCGGCTTTACTTACAGAAATGTTTAAATGTGTTCAAGTGCATATAACGTATAAATAAAGTTCTTGATTTAAACTGATGGAAGTGATTCAAGGCGGTCGTGGCTCAGGTGACAGAGATGGTTGTCCACTAATCAGAAGGATTGACAACTCAATATCCAACTCCGCCATGTGCCAAAGTGTCCGTGGAGAAAGACACTGGCAGGTGAGCATCTTTTGTGTGTGTGAATGGGTGAATGAAAAATACACTGTAAAGTGCCTTGTAGAACCAAGCAAAGGTTAAATGGTGTAATCATTTACAATTATATGAATTCGTTTCAAAGAACAGTGCAATCTATGAAGATGCCGATAGCAAAACAGAGAAATAGCTACCCAATCAATCTACTAGCACCCCCAAAGCTTTAAAATAAGTCAAAAAACTAATTTTTTTTGTTTTTGTTTTTTCTTTTTGTCACAGTATGGTTTCAAGGTATTTACATACTTTGGTTTCTGTCCAGTTAAAACAAATGAGATATTGCACATCAATTAATGACTTTTAGATGTGCTGATGTTGCCAACTTTGCATAAATCCAAGCTAGCTGTCCTGTTTCTGAGCTGCTGGCTCTAGCTTCATATTTACCTGAGAGACATGACAGAGGTTTCTATCTTTCTTTCCAACTATTCTCAGAGGAGCAAAACTATTTTACAAAATGTGGAGCCAGATCTTTAAATGTAAGGAAGAGATCTGTTAACAATGCAAACTTGCTTTTACATTCCTGGTTTGGGGCTTTCTCCTAAAAAGCAGAGTTTACCTGTTTAAGGCTGGAACAAACAGTCAATTAATTGACACGTGGGTCAATGAAAAGTTAATCACAAACTGTTCTTATAACTGATGAATCCCTCTTTGGATCCAGCTCCTCCAGTACAGAAATGTTCTGCTTTTCTCTGTTTTATGATTGTAAATTGAATGTCTTTGGTTCTTGGACTGTTGGTCAGAGAATTTGCACTTCGCAAGTAAAGTTCTTGCATTTTTGCATCTTGGATTTTCGTGCATTCTTGCACTGCACATCTCTGCACTTTTAAACTTTATTTTTATTTTTATTTTTTCTGTTAAAAAATTCTGCCACCCTTGTATATATTGTAAATAAAGCTGCTGTAACAATGTAAATTTCCCCTGGAGTGGGGAGAAATAAAGAACTTTATCTTTATCTTATCTTATCTTATCTTATTTTTTCCCCCACTATTCTGTGGTGGTTTATAGACCAAACAAATAATCCATCAATCGGAAATAATTGGCAGATTCACTGATAAGGAAACTAATCATTAGCTGCAGCCCCAGACTGGAGAGCTGCCATTTTAACAGTCACGACTATGTACAGCACGTTTTCACCTCCTCACATAAGCTGAAATTAAACAGCAAACTCTAACATTTTGTGTGAAGCTCTCTGAACAAAACCAATCTGAAAAAGCTTGAAGACAACATGTCACTTGACAACACAATGCCCGAGAGACAGAAAAGTGGCAGAGACAAAGGCAGAAAATGATAGGCTGCATACAGACAGCCATTATAAAATCATACACACCTAATATTGCTTTCACTTTCACAACACAAAGCATGTGCATCAATGCAGAGCATGTCACACTTCCAGCACAGAGTGTAGAGTGCCAGTAGCTGTCAGATATGAACGCTGTAGACATGCTTCCTTTTCTTTTCTGTGGTTCAGCTCTCAGACACATGCTGCATGCACACACATTCGCTCCTTCACACAGACACTCGGTACACAAAACCGGATAAAATGCACAGCGCTGTGGGAAATTAAAGGAATATACGAGGAGAGATATTTATTTTGTCTCGACACCCACATTTAGAGACACACTCCCTTTCTGACAGGATCTTCCACCCACGCAGACTCACACTTGTAGACGACACACCTAAATTCACATAAACATACAAAAACATGACTTCTGACCTCTGTCAACACTCAGCCTGCCCACTCATCTGTTCAGTCACTTAGTAATTCACACAAAACTGACACATTAATCCACACACACACAAACACCAAACATACTGCCTGCCAAGCTCTGGTATTTCCCCCCGGTGTTACCGAGTGCTAATTGACAAAGGGTTTGTATGGTTTAGACCTGTTGTGATTGCCAACTGGCTGATTTCACAAAGCTTGTAAATAACTGGAGTGCTAAATTGAACAAAAAAGGATTTTTAAAAAAGACATGAACAAGGACATGTTACAGAAACTACACAGCACAGCAGCATCAGTGAGGTGGAAACATTTCCCATGTTTAACGAAAGGACCCTAAAAAACAAGCAACAGGAATAATCGGTCAATGTCACCTTTACCGTTACATCAGCATCACAATGCATCAGCTTACAACGGTGAGTTCAGAAACAGCAGGCAGTGTGTTTGTGTTACTCTGCACACACACATACACCATATCTCTGTCTCATCAAAGGCCCTAAAAGTTTTCATTTCTTAAAACAAGTGAATTTAAACCAGTTTTTAGTTTAAAATATTGGTTTACTTATATCGCAGAATTTCTAGATTCAAGTGAAATTTTCGCCAGTAGGCTCTTAAATTGTGCACGCATTATATCAAAGTGCATCACCTGTCAGCCGTATAGATAACACTAATTAACTGCAACAACCATAAATCAGAACTGTTTCAACACTGTTAAACTTTGGATTGTTGGGTTTTCTGTTCTCTGTTTATTATTTGTAAGGTCTGTACTTCACTATGCCAATCACTGTGGCAGGACATATGTTGTGAATCTGCATTATATAAATAAAACAGAATTTAATTTAATATTTGGAGAGACATTTTTTTTTAATGTTCTACCTAATAAACATGAGATATATTGGTCCCTTGATATATGTACATTAATATCAATATCACTTTGTTGAATTGATAAATCTGCAGTGTAAGAGTTTGTGCCTCTCCCTCACTGGTGTCAGTGTTTCATAGATCGATCAACCACAACATTTAAATCACCTGCTTAATATTGTGTAGGACCCCCTCATGCACCAAAACAGCTCTGAATCATCAGTCCATGGACTCAGAAACTGATAGGTCCTGTGGTGTCTGGCATTAAGATGGTGGAAGCAGATCCTTTGGGTTTTGCGGATTGTGATTTGGGGCCTCTGTGGAACAGGCTTGCTCTGGTGCATCCCATTCATGTCTGATTGGACTGGGATCTCGGGGATTTGGAAGCCTGTCAAGCTTTGTGCTCTTTGTCATGTTCCTCGAGCACAGGGCATCGTCCTGCTGCCGTGAAGGGCCGTTGTCACCGCTTGGTCTGCAACGATGTTTAGGTGGGTGGTATAAATCAAATGAACATCCACACGAATGCCAGAACCCAACGTTTCCCGGCAGAATGTTGCATTGTAACGAGATGACGAATGTTCTACACTTTCAGCTGTCAGTGGTTTTAATGCTGTGACTGATATGTGTATAATGACATTGTACATCTGTACTGTGTGTGTGTGAGTAAAAGTAACAGTGTCATGATTGGTGTCTACTGGGTGTCATTTCTGATGCTGTTTGGCTCCTTTGCAACTGTAAATATTTTCTAACTGCTACAACTAATTACTGAAATACTGCTGAATTGTTTTGCTCTTGTTTGAGGAAAAGAGGGCTTACAGGGCTCAATAATAAATATCAATTTTACAGTGTATGGTAAAAAAAAATAATTGCTTGAAAACATTAAGCTGTGACTGAAGCTGGTTTTATGGTTTTGTGATAACGTAGTGAGGGGGCTGGTTAGTAAGTAAATCCTCACTGTGTGGCGAATGTTACTGCTAATATTACATTGTGTTCAGACTGACAGTAATGCTGCATCGCAAAATAACACTCATGACTTCATTTCCACCACTATAAGGTGCAGGTGGAAATACAGCTGGCCTTAGACTGCATATTTTCCATAGCACGGTGCTCACTATCCCCCCTGCATGAGCCCCTTTCAAACTGGGCTACACAAACTATCCCACATGTTCACAAACCTATAGGCTATAGAGGAAACATTGTAGCCACAGACCAACTCCGTCATTCACACATCTGAAGTTTTCTGAGACTGCAGCTGAGGAGGGAGAATCTGTTTTTGAATTTCCTCTCAAGCCGGTTCCATTTTTTATGTGCTAACATTTTTTGGGGCGAGTTTTTTGCTTGTCTTCTTAGAAAGCTTGGGCTCAGAGTCGTTGTTATTGTGAGCCTGTAAAGCCCAGTGAGACACTGAATAGGATAGTAGGCTATACAAACAAACTTGACTTGACGTGACTTGACAGACTGAAACCACAAGAAATGTGATTTTTCTTTTTGTAGATGCCCCGTTCACACGTGTAGCGCAAATGCACACAAAGTAGCTTCTTGGATGCCACAGTGCTTCCTTTTGATCCTCTACCATAACCCCAAATAAGGAAAGTAAACCCACTAACCCTGCTCAGAAATGTCAGATTTTAATTTCCTCCTAGTGTTTGCAACTGACTGTTAGTCAGACCAGTAGATACTTTTGCTAGATACAAAATGTCCAGATTTCTGCTCTTGCATAACATGTATGCAGTCTGCAATACAATGGTGGCAGATTAACCATTTTTTAAGCATTGGGCCTTTGATTTCAGACAGGTGCAGACAAAAACTTCCATTCATCCATTATCTATACATCACTTAGGGTTGTAGGGGGGCTGGAGTCTATCCCAGCTGACTGAGGGTGAAGGCAGGGGACACCCTGGACAGATCACCGGTCTATCACAGGACCACATATAGAGACAAACAATCACACTCACATTCACACCTATGGACAATTTAGAACCTCTGCATATTTTTGGACTGCTGGAGGAAGCACCCAGAGAAAACCCAGGCATGCACAGGGAGAAAATACAAACTCCACTCAGAAAGATCCCAGGAAGTCTGGGATGCAAACCAGGGATCTTCTAGCTGCAAGGCGACCACTGAGCCACTGTGCAGCCAAAAACTGTCCTTGTATTTCTATTTTATCTGATTAGTCAGCTCTATCCAGGAAGCTAATAATGCTAAAGCTGTAAATATGCATTTGAGGCCCTCATGATGTTGTACCAAACAACGAAGGCTAAATCTACATGTCCCAGGGAAAAAGCCAGCATCCTCACAGGCTGGAATTCATGTAAAAGACATGTAGCATCGACTTAAAATAGCAACATTACTCCTGTGAGACCATTAACATTAGATTTAAAGAACCATGTGCAGGTTGGCCACCACCTTAAATTAATGTGTAGAAAAATCACATTAAAATAAAGTGCTATTTGTGTGCCACAATAACCTTTAGAGTAGGTTTTGTAACAGAGTCTTTTGTCCACCCCAAAAAACAGAACTTGGTTATGATGTCACAAGAGGGAGAGCAGCCAAGCTAGGTCTGGTTTAACAACAAGAAATAGGAATCAGAACAGTCCCTTTGACACTATAAGGCCAATAATGTGTATTCATTCATTTATGACACATTATTGGCCTTTGGCTTTATAATAATGAACCTGATACCTGATGTGTATGACAGAGACCAGGAAGAGATGACGTTTAGAAGAAATAATGACCATCAACAAGACATTCATTTATGGTGTGAAGAGAATCAGTGGAGAGCAGAGTGACTGGCGTTTGATGACATTAACTAATATTATGTTTCACCTCAGTACCATGAAGTTTACTATCATATATCAGGATATACGATAGCTATCGGTCGTATAATGTTACCCATAACAGAAACCGATGCCCAAAGCTCATCTAGTTTCAGTCATATCTCACTCTTCTAACATAATTTAACACTACCTTTTAAGGTGTGACAGAGGTGTGAGACACCTGACTAATTTAGAAATCTGCAAACATTGAAGAAAACTTATAGTCACAGATTGCGTTTTTGTCGACCTGAATCTCTGGCCAATCTGAAACCGTTTTGCCCGCCAGAAGCCGCTGCTGAAGGTGGAACTGAGGCAGCTGTGGACTGAAGAGAACATAATCCTCCTGTCTGAAATGAGCGCTGCATGTTTTTCATTACAGATGCAGCAGTTAAGTCCTCACCTGCATGAAACTGGCTGAGGTACAAAACCTAGCTTGGTTGTTAGGAAAAGTGTGGACGTGATGCTCTTGCAAACTGGAGTTTATGCGCAATATTTCACCATGGCGAACAATCGTGATATGCAAAGTAATGAGCAAAAGAGACTAACTTTATAAATCACAGCTGCTCAGACTCTCTGCCACCGACAACTTCCTGATGTAACAAGACCCACTGTAAAAAATCAACCTATGGCTTTCAGTGCGAAACTAAAAATGCTGACATTTTAATGGGAGTTTCTGCTTTCATGTCTTACATAACATATAAATCATGAATTAACTTATCAAGCAATCATTTCCAATAAAGATTAAGTATAAATTTAGTTTTAAAGAAAACTCACTCTGTGAGTTGGTCTTTACCATCACTCTGATATTTTAGCCTGTTTGGCCATTAAGTAAGGCAATCAGGCATGAGGTTAGATTGATTTATGACTGAAATAGTACTTTCAAACACATCACATGGAAAAAAGCTTTAGGATGAGGGTTACTCAGTGTGTTGGATGAACAAAGCACTATTTCAGGCAACAAGTTTGGCTGGCATTGCTGATTGCAAACTTTCATAACTATAAAAGAAGGACAAAGAGACTAAACTATGACATAACATCCAGGAGCTGGTTCAAGTACACACTATGTGGGCTAGTTAGCAGGGACCTGGGAACACTAGCTGCTAAAATTACAACAGACACAGTTTAATCCATTTCCTGAAAATTTGCAATGGTGTTTTTTGTTCCTTTAATAGTTTCTAAAAGCCCACACGTTCTTTAAATTAGTTTTGCTTTGTCTGCAACCTCTAAGCTCGATAGACTTGCCTTTACTAATAACAGTTGCTAAACTCTAATTAAGCAATAGTTCTTGAGGCCAAGAGCTTATTTCACAGAAAGATAATGAATTTCTTGTAAATAAAATAAGATTGCAGTCTGAGTGTTGTCTTTACATCTTCTTTCCCTGACAGAGTCATAGACTGTCAGCTGCTTTAAAAATAAACTTCGTGGCATTAAATGGACAGTGTGCTTTTTCAAAAAGGGGGTAAAAACATTTTTGGATCGAATCAGCCCCCTGAAATGTGAAAGTTATCTGTTAGGTAACAGAGAGAATCATCTCTGCCCTTCTTTTCTATCATCGCATCTGTCAGAGCTGCTCTCAGGATATTTCAAGAAACAGAAAGGGGATACAAATGACACCCAAACCCTGGAGAAATTTGTCACCAGAGATGAAAGAAAACAGAGAGAGATGCCTGAAAGATAGGAGAGCAGAGACAAATCAAAAACCAATCTCCCTGTTGCTCTCCTGCTGCTGGTATCTTGGGGTTTGAATGACAGATCTTCATCGGAAAATGGAGGAACAGCCGATGTGCCACTCAGTTGGGGAGGGTAATGCGATTTCAATAGTCCAGCTTCTAGTAGCTAATGGGACAGCCAGAGAGAATTCTGCTCTTAGCCCTGAAGAGCACCTCAGACCAGAGCATCAGAGGGGTTTTCAAGTCTCTGCCAGGCCACAGCGTCTCCAAACTGCCTCCAAATGGCCACAGAGACAGTGCTGTCTGCAGAACAGAGGCCAGAGGTAATAAGACAGAATAAAGAGGAGCGGGATGGGAGGAAAACACATCTATTGAACGCTTTCTCAGCTTCCCCTTTCCTTTGTTATTTTTTTTTTTCATTTTACCCTGTGGCATCCCTATCCCTCTCTCTTTCAGTCTCTATCACCTCTCGCTCTCTTCACCCTCCCTCTGCACTCTTTCTTCCTCTCCTTTTCTCAGCATCCACACCGCAATCTCTTCTTGATTTCCAGAGAGGGGTGGTGTAGCAGCAGCCGGCATACAAACTAGCTGACTCTATAGACAGACACACACACACACACACACACACACACACACACACACACACACACACACACACACACACACACACACACACACACACACACACACACACACACACACACACACACACACACACACACACACACACACAGCCTGCATGAATAGGGTGTGTGTTGTGGCACTATGGAAAGATGGAGGCAGAGAGATGAGAGGGAAACAAGGAAGGAGAGGAAAGATGTTTGGGGAGGGCAAGGAGAAAGAAGAAGAGAAGGTGTAGGACCTTTGCTGGAGACTTTAGGTTGGGATTAGCTCCAGTTCGGGCACACTGGCAGCAGCAAGCTATGCGTCAGCATACATCAAGTATCTCATTCATCATTCACGCTATGAAGATGAGGCATGAGGTCACTGTGAGGTTGACTCATGGTTTCAAAATGTAACCTTCAGGTTAATGAAACCGGCTCTCAGGAATCTACAGCTCCAGACCCAAAATGATTCCTGTTTTTAGGATAAGAGACTGATCAAATTTTCATGAGCCTTGCTGAACCAAAAACAAGTTTCAGCACAGCATTCACAAATTACATACCATCAGCCACATCTCTTCTGGTGTCTGTGCAGATATCGTCTTATTTGCGCAGGTTTCAGAGATCCTTCTCCACCACCATGATATGATGAGCAAAACATCTCCGAGCAAATTTCACTGGACTACTTTCTTCTGACAGGAAGACTATTTGTGAAAAGAGATGTTACTGTTGAATTTTTAAATGCGCTATTCAATGCTGTGCGCACCACAAGCTATATTCTATTCATTCACATTGTGCTGCACTCCAGAAACTGTGCGCTCGCTTTTCTGGCTGCCAATGTTTGGGGTATTTTAGAATTTTAATGTGTTAGTTTCATTTCAGGCAGCTCTCGGGTTGTTTTAAGGTGCTGTTCAGGTTTTGTCTGGGATAAAGTCTTTTTTCTGACTTAATCTGTGTGTGTAGTTGTGGTGTACTTAATGTTACCTGCCTTGTGGTGTTTATAACTTTGTGTCATTGTTGCCTATCTTTGCCAAAAACATCTTGTAAAGGAGATTTTGGAGTAACAGAAGGCATCCAGCACATAAGTAAGGATAATAAACTGCCCCATCCACACCCCCCACCACTTTTTACAATTTGCATTCTGTGTGCATGTGTGTGCGTGTGTGTGTGCTCACTAGAGTGTGTGTGTGTGTGTGTGTGTGTGTGTGTGAGTTGCAACTTGTAACAATAACTTCCTAATTACAGTTCCCCAGTGTTTGTGCAATCTTCCTGAAATGCTAACTAGCCTCCTACAGGGAATATGGTACATTATTAATCCGTGTGCTTGCTTGAGCGTCTGCATCCTGTGCTGCAGAGTGTGTGTCTGCAGCCTGCATTTGTGCACCTCAGTATATGCATATGTCCATTTGTGTGCTTTTACATCGCCCTCTTCTTCTTCTTATGCAGGCGCTTTGTTCATATAGGTGTATGAACAGCTGTCGTGTGTTTGAGTTCGGTACACAACATGACGCTGTGTGCATAGAGGTGAAATGAAATGAAAATGTTTCACAAGAATATTTTATGTTTATCTTTTTTCTTGTGAAAAGTAGCCTAATCCGAGATTTGTGTGCAACCTATTTGTATTCCAATTGTATTTCAGTAACAAATCAGAAAATGAATAAATCTAACAGACAATTCCTCAGCTGAAAAAAAAAAGTTAAAAATGTCTCTTCATTCAGACCCAGCCAGCAGAGAGGTGCCATGTTAACTATGCATGTGGATTTGCTTCCACACCACAGGGTATTCCCTCGCAACAAAGATCAACATTATGACAAGAGATATGCCAGCGCTCTCTACATCAACATGCTTAATATGGGGAGCCAGTTTCTGTTGAAATATGGATGGCTTTCACAAATAACAACTGATGAGAGCCGATTCTGAAACTTAGCCTGGGATTTCAACGGATACGTGCTCCATGTTGCTCCCTTGCAGTGGCAGTCAAGGGGGCGAAAAATGCACTAAATGGAAGGGAGAGTGAGGAGGGATCTCCCATTACACAGCAGTGCTTCTTTAGTATTCTTGAAGAACTTGCCCCACAGTGATGCCTCTAGGTACTAAGATTGTACCACGGATGGAGAGCTCACTCTTGGGTCTATGGTAAATGATACAACAAGAAAAAGAAAAAATCCTTTTAGAACTCTAGGTGAAGGTTGAACGCAACAACAGAGCACAACGACAAGACAGCAGAGACATTAAGCCCATCACTTTTCATTCATTTTCCACTTGCAGACATTCTGGCAGTTCCTCTCTACTAAAGTTGTCACTTTTCATTACAGCTGATTTTTAATGTTGCCACCTGCCTTATTACAGATGTAACCATTAGAGTCCTACCACTTCTGACACTTCTGCCACTGCAGCACAAAAAGCTTTCACTGTGCTGCTGCCTGCTTCTACAGTGGTGTTGGTTGGTGTTATTTAGTGAAGCTTTTAGCACTAAAGAAACGAACAGAGCAGGTTGGTCAGCACAGGTTTGTCCCTTTTGTTATAGCCCTGATCAGAAGTGTTCCTCTCTTACAGCTTGCAAGGCTGGAGAAGTGTGCTGCAGCAAGCACTGCAGTACTAATGCAGGATGAAAGCAAGATGAGCGACCTCTAAGATAGTTATCAATGAATTCCCAGGATAGCTAAAGACTTCACTGTGACAGAGGGTCTCTGGCCTTGAAAAGAGAGAGCCGACCATTTCTCTATCTCAAAAGCGTAATGTCCTAAAATGAGTCATTGAAGCTGTTGTACTGTAACTACCTCATGTCTATTCATGGTGCCAGGAGTGCAGCCCTGCTTCCCTCTCTCTCTTTCTACCAATCCTTCGGTCTTCCTTTTCTTTCCTTCTCCCCCTCTGTGGCACTCAGCCAACAACTGAAGTCAGTCAGTGGAAAAACTCTGTTAGTAGTCCATGTCCTATGGGACAAAGTGGCAATAACATCCGTTACAAAAGATAGTGGGGCAGTAGGAAGGAGGCACAGGGCACTAGAGCCAAAATCCAACTGACTGAGTGACTTTGTGTCACTAACATGCACTCCGTTGGGCACTGTGCTTTAACTTTGCATCAGCATTGTGTGAACAGGCCCTGAGTTTGGCTGCACAGTCACAATTAAATGTGACCGTGCAGAGCTTAGAACAGGGAATAGAGTTTTTACATTTAGTTGTGCTAAAAATACAGATGGCTAGCAAATTAAATAAGTGCTTTAGTGAAGTTTGCTGCCCCCACAACAGCTGCACAGCTCTTTGGCATAGTTTCTACAACACTCTACTAGAGGAACGACTCTTACAAAAGATATTCCTACATTTGATGTTTTTATGATGGCAGTGAAAGGCACCAACACGTCACCCTGAAATCTCCCTCAGGTGTTCAGCTGGGTTGAGATCTGGTGACTGTGAAGGCCACAGCATATGATTCACATCATTTCCATGCTCATTAAACCAGTCAGTGACCCTTTGTGCCCTGTATAGAAGAATCCTCATTAATTATGTTTCTCTGCTCATTTACTCAGTTTTTTTCCTGTAAAGGGGCAGCATGAAGTTCCTTTTACTTTATGTAAACTGTAAAACATTGTGGCACCTTCTTCTAAGGTAGCTGGAATGCAACAAAATGTTTTCTTAATCGTGGTTTTGTCATTGTGCTGCTTATGACAGAACTTAATGAGAATGTAATACTAAGTCCTTGGAGTATTTCTTTAATTTGTCTACACACAGTCAATCTCTTGCAGGCATTAATATATTTTTGCAGTGTATTAACCTACATGCTGAGACAAACTTGATGGGAAATCTGAAGTTTTGTGTTAAGCATTAAAGTTTGTCTTCTACCACATATTCTGCAGAACTACAGAAGGAAACATGGAAGAGCATACGGATGAAAGTGGCACATCTGAGAGAGAGAAGGGATAATAAAAGAGTTCTCATGGTTGTTTTTCACCGCCTGCTGCCCGGACTGGACAGCCGCTGTCCAGGGTGCTGAACCGCTCAGACCGCCGGACTGCGCTGCGGGTATGAAAGCTCCGGCACTGCAGCCTGTCCCGGGACAAAAACTACATTAATGCCGAGTGACCAGCCTCAGATGTGCGCAAATACGGCACGTTTCAGACACAACACCATAAGCTGTGCACAGTTCGGATATGAGCCGCACAGGCTGGAGCACGGGACCACCAGGCACCGCGCACATCCACCAGGAGCCGATAATGTAAATCTGGATCTATGTATCTGCGCCCGCATTATCAATGGACACACGGGGATGGAGATAAGACAAGCAAGACGAGCTGTGCGGGGATAGCCAACCAGCAAATTCCCCTCATTCATCACGACACTGCACACAAACACACGCACAGATACACACACACAGAAAGATGGGCTCAGTGTCGGTGATTTCAGAACCGCAGGAATGCCAGGAGCTGTTGGCATATTTCAAAGTTGCCTACGCAATGCGAGTCCAGCCATCACAAGGCAGCCACATGAGAAGAAGCCAAAGCTCTGTGCGCAAATCTGCACATTGTGGTTTACACTTTACCTGGTCCAGATGCCGGCGTGGTGGAGGAGGACGCGGCTTGGCTTCGCAGGTCTCCGCTCGTTGCCTCTGGCAGTATGTGTGGCTGTGGTTCTTCTTTTGTTTTTTTCTTTAGTCTTTGTCTGTCAGTGATTTGTCCCAGCTTGCTCTGTCTCCTGCGGTCTCTGTGAAGAGCAGTGACCAGGAAGCGGCTCGGCGGTGGCGGCAGCAGCAGCCAATGTGGCGATTGACCCGCGTCAAGATTTTTTGGATGCAAAACGGCGCCTGATGTGATGCGCTGCCTCCTCGCCACTGTCTCCCTCGTTCTCTGTCTCTCTCCGCTCTCAGTTTCTGCCTCTCACACTGCGTCAGGCTCCACTCCCCCTCCTCTCTCTCTCTCTCTCTCTCTGTTTGACTGCCTTTGACTCTCCCTCTCTCTCACACGGGAACAGACGGTGATTAATTCGCTGGAATTCAGTTTCTCTCTCTCTCTCTCTCCCCCCGCCTCTCTCTTTCTATAGCTATGTGCCTCAATCACACTCAGTCCAACGCTTCTCCTCTGAGCTGAAGCGACCAGCCAGCCAGCTGTTCCTGGTAGCGCAGAGAGGGGATGCATGGCACTTGAAGCGCCGCAGACACTCATTTAGATTAGAAGCTTGGAGAGCGAGATAGCCTGGTAAGTGCTGTAGTATCAAACCCCAAACTGGGAAAGTTCTTGACGAAATTGTGTGAAATCCAGGCTAGTGAAGCTCTGCAGCAGAGAAATCCTGTATTTTTGTTGGAGTGATCAGAGCCCATTTACTGGGTGTTTCTCTGCACTCCAGCTGCTGGTGGATGCATCAGGTCTGTGCTCCTGGAAACAGAGCTACAGCAGCCTACCAGACCGAACAGTTCAATGCTGTTTGAGGTTGGCTGTGTGCCTAAATACACTATGGGGCAACCTGATGTCCTGCCAGCAGACATGGTCAGATTAACTGCCTCTTTAATGCAGGCACACATGCACAAAAGACACACACACACACACACACACACACACACACACACACACACACACACACACACACACACACACACACACACACACACACACACACACACACACACACACACACACACACACACACACACACAGAGAGAGAGGCATGGAAGTAAATATCTAAAAAAAATACACTTGAAAGAGTAATGAATGAATAGATACAGAAATCACACATGCACTGTAGTGGAAAAAAAAACAGATTCTGTTCAAAGCCTTGCACATGAGCTCTCCTTTTCTCACAGATAGCATAAATCCACAGTCATATGTTCCCTGGCTTACATCATGTGTCACATTAGGAGCTATGGAAAATATATATAAATCCAGTAATGTGCCACTACATGGCTGTAGGTTACAGATGACACTGGAGTGAACTGCACCCTAGTGACCCTCATAATGCATGATGGAGTAATTAGGAATTAGGGGGATGAGAGGTGGATGATGAGGTCAGGGAGGGAGACAGAAAGAAGCAGGAAGAGAGAGAGATGGACCTCATCTGTTCACATAAATCCTTTCTCCTGTCCGTCTCTGTGGACGTGTGGATCGAATGAACATCAAATATAGCAGAACTGCTAAACAGACGATGCTGAAGTGTCTATGAATCACATATTAAATAATCTACTATCGCTCCAGGGCTACAGAGGAGGCTGACCTCTGACCTATCACTCCAAAAGGATGAATATGCTGATGAGTGATGAGTCAGACCATTATTAGTGATAGATTATAAAGGTCAATTAGATGACAAACTGTTTTTTTTTTAATTCTGAAGAATAATTTAGTTTCAGCACTAAAAATATACACATGATTGGGGTTTCGAACGCTGACTGTGGTTTTTCATGCCAAATTCAGATTTTTCTTTAATTCCATCCAGTTTTATTTATACACAGAAGCTTCAGTTCACAAGATAAGTCATCTCAAGGACTTTACATAGTAAGATATAGACCTGAGAATATTTTATCATAGCCAGAAACCCAACAAATTGAAATGATTCCCTTTGAGCAAGTTCTGTGTTGGCAGTAACAAAGAAAATCTCTCCTTTAACAGGAAGAAACCTCCGACAGAATCAGGCTCAGGGAGGGCAGACATCTGCCACGACCAGTTGGGGTGAAGTGTTCAGGGAGAAAACAGACAAACATCACCTAAGAGGACAATAAACACTAGCAGAGATTGTGAGACCATTAAGTGCACATCAGAAATGTGTAGCTCCACAACTAGACACTTGCAAAGAGAAGAAAAGTGGGCAAAATGTTTGTATCCTTTTTGTAGTTTTAGTTTTCTGACCCACCGCTTAAGTGTTTTGGTTCGCTATCATCAGACAAAAGAAGTTACTTTTAGCAGAAGTGCTCTAAAAACCTACAGCACACCTACCTGTCTATGCAGAACCAGAACAGTGACAAAGTTAAAGACTAGCTAGGAAGAGGCATTTCCTTCAGAAGCAGGCATTAACCCTCGTGTCGTCCTGCGGGTCAAATTGATCCGTTTTGAAGTTTGAAAATATGGGAAAAATAGATTTTCACAGTGAAACTTCTGATGTCCACATTTTCAACATTTTTGGGAAATTTTTGAACATTTTTTGGTGGAAAAAAGAAATGTAAAAAAATGTTCTTAAACAAAATATTACAAGTTTTTACTGATATATATACTCATTTTAGATATTTTTAGGATTTTTTTGGAAGATTTTTACTCGTTTTTTTTGGAAAATATTTACAAGAATTTTCTTGCCACATTTTGGGGATTTTTTTTTTTTTTTTAAATAAAACTTTTAAGGGAAACTTTTAAGGAATTACTGGAATTTTCTTCCTGAAGGTTTTGCAAATTTTCAGAAATGTGGGGAATTCTTTTGCTGAATTTTTGGATTTTTGTCAGACAAGGAAACAATTTTTTTGGTGCCCGTAAATGAGGACAACAGGAGGGTTAACATCAAAACAAGAGTGAACATTAGGGCTTACATTTATCAGATAGCAAAGAAACACAGGTTCAATAAATATTTTTTTAAAAGCATTAATGCATTTCTGCAGGATGTTTCAAAGAGACAGCTTACCATATGCGCCAATGCTGTGTTCACAGCTTGTTTTCACTGCACACATGTGGACAAAGAAAAAACAGTTAATGCACATTTACATGTCACCACTTTTAGGTGATCAAATTAAAATGATTAAAAGCTTCCCTTTTTCTCCAACCAAACGTGAGCTAATTCCTGGCAGCACGGAGGAGGCTTTGAAGCCACATTTACATGTTTCAGTTGAGAGATTAAATTTACATAAAGCATGAATGCGTTGTTACTTAAATAAATAAAATATGACCCCAATGCCACTGGTAGAGTCAAAACAAGTACAGCTGTCAGTCTCCAGTTTGTCCTTGGATACTCTACACCAACAATATGGGATTTTTAACATTTCCTATATGGTATCTGCAATTAAGGCCTGCTAATGACAGGTGTAATGATTGACTCTTTAAAACGATACATTGGTTATACATTATCCCACCTCAATACATAGATCCTGCTCTTTTTCCCAGTAATCAGTAGCAAACTAAATCCATACTAATTCTAATTTGTGCAGACTGTGAAGCTGAAACTTTCACAGATGTCGCTGATACTGCTGCCATTGTCACAGCTATAAGTACAACCTGGAAAAGATATGCAGTTTAACAAACATTTGGAACATGTAAAGTTATATAGATGTTTTGTATTGATTTAATTCTGTTTCGTTATCATTTCATTATTTTTAAAATAACAAAACATCTGTCACATGATAAAAATATGTGATCATTAGATGTTTATGAAGGAAATGCCAGCCACTGTCCAAAAAGCAAGGATGCAGAAAACATGACTCCATCCACGCTACCTGGCAGAAGAACAGGTAAAGTCTTGCTTCTTTTAAAAATTATTTTTTCAGTAAATATACATACAGCTAATATTTACTACCATTATTGCAGCAGTTCCAAAATCAAAAAGATGGATACAAAAAAACTAACAAAAAAAAACAGTAAGCACCCTCTTGACTCAGATAGTCAGACTGCATTAATACATTTATTCACTGTAAAACCAATGATTCACACCCCTGGTGTTAATGTAACAGTTTGCTGTAGCACTCTTCTCACCCTGCCTCATCTTCTTCCATCATCCAGTCTCTTTGCACATTACACTGAGTTTCAACAACACCTGGAGAGTAAGAATGAAGTTGTGGCCTTCAGCTGTGCATCATAATTTGCAGAACTGTAGCAGGGTTAGGCAGCATTTCAAAAGCAAGTGCCGCTCTAACGGTGTCCTGCATTGTGCTCTGCTATGGCTATAAATGGTATCTCTTCCTGTATGATTGCTGGAAAATGTTGAAAAAACGTTTGCTCTCTGATGTTGTTGGGCGACACACATCATCTGATTGTTACTGTTGATGCACCACATTGCTGCAAAAATAATGTTCCACTTTCAGACTTTTGTAGCTGCACATGTTGATGCGATGTCACATCACATTAAGATATTTTACTACCTTTGGCCAGTTTTCTGTGGGAGCAAAAAACAAAAACACACACACACACACACACACACACACACACACACACACACACACACACACACACACACACACACACACACACACACACACACACACACACACACACACACACACACACACACACACACACACACACACACACACAAAACAGCAAACAACAGAGCAGACCCAGTAAATATACAGTATACTTTAAAAACAGCCGTTTAAATGATTTAGAGCAGACGTCTCGTATGAGAGTCATCTCTCTAGTCTTTAGAGGAAATCTGCTGTCCCAGTTTTATGACTTTAAGTTAAGCATTGTGTGCGGAAGTGTTCACATCCAGTATGTGTCTATGCGTCGTCAATTAAACATCATCCTGATGACCTTTATGTGTGGGACTACTGCAGGGGCTACTATCATTCTAACAGACTGTGACTTGATCATTTGTGAGTGGAGTGTCGTCTGATTGACAACATCATGACTGTGTATTTATAGTTTACTCATAGATCTGAACATACAGGATATGTCAGTTTTATATGTTCACAATCAATACAATGTAAGAAATTAATATTTTTTTTAACAATTCACCGTAACTTTTTTAACTTTTCCCGTGTTGTTAATTTGCAGATAACTAGTAAAATCACAAAAGAATATATAAATTTACACGTAAACCCTAAAAAAAGAGGCCAAAAGTGTAAATAATGTATTTTCTTTTTTAATTGTTCTTTTACATTTGATGGAAAAATTGCATTATATTTAAATTGTTGTTTTACAAATATTTGGACTTATTTGACAGAAGCAATATGTATATTAAGGGTGGAAAATAATTTTTATTGTAAAGTTATATTGCTGATTTTCTCAGTTTTACTAAACTCCAGATAATATCAGTACAATTAAAGAAAAAAGTATGATTTTACATGTTGACTGTAAAAAAAAAGGCCAACACTGTACATGATGTCAACATCAAAAATAGTAATTTTTACAAATAGTAATTTTCTCATTTACAATGTGTAACGCTAAAATTATACAACTGCATTGAAATACTCTAAATAATCACATCATTTTACAGATTTTTGTATTTATTTTCTTAAATAATGTTTTCAGTTACTGAATGTTTTTCAACATATTTTTTCTGCCACCCTTCCTCCTGTGGTCTGGCGTCATCCTGGGCTCACGACTGCAATCATATAAAACATGTCTTCATATTTTGTAGGCCATGAATGTGGTTGAACAGTTTGAGAAAAATCTAGGATTGATTTTTGATGTTTTTGTCAAGCTATTAGTTGCAAGGTCAGGAGTTAACTAACAAACTTGACATATCTTCTTAAGTCTTAAATGCATTTATAATCTATTTTAAATGTGCCTCTAAATGATGTGTACATGCGTACAGGCAGGTAACAAAATGCTTTACAATACACTGTAAGGCATTATTCATGTATATTATTGCATACCATTTAATATGATTACAGAAATGTTATGCCATGTTATCAATCATTTCTAAACTGTTGATACACCATTTATAAATGTTTGCTAGTAGTTTCACAGTTGCCTACAAATAGTAAGAGAGGTTAAAATGTTACCCTCAAATATCAAGCTATGTTAATATATATTGCTTTTAGATTAACATAAACATTACAATAGGCTTTCATTGCCTTTTGACAAACCTACAGTATCTCAGAGACAAACTTGTCCTTCTTGTTTATAAAAAAAAAATTCCCCAATGGCAATATCTTCTATATCTATGTATGGCAGAAAGTTTTCTTCATTTACTGAAATATTCTGCTAAATATGTAAATACTGCATGTAATCATTATATAGGTTTTTTTCAGCACTGGCCTACCACAACATTAAAACCACCTGCCTAATGTTATGTAGGTTCCACTCCACAGACCTTCCAAGGTTTCCTTTGGTATCAAGCTGGTACCAGGAGACGTTTGTTTTGAGACTGGGCCTCTCAGGATCTGACTTGTTATTTCAGCACATGCTACAGATGCTAGGCAGGGCTGGGATCTGGGGAATCTGGAGGCCGAGTCAACACATTAAACTCTTTGTCATGCTCCTAAAAACCTTCCTGAGCAGTGTTTGCTGTGTGACAGGGGGCATTATCCGGCTAAAAGAGGCCGCTGCCTTCAGTGAATACTGTGGCCATGGATGTGATCCACAACAATGTTCAGGTGGAACAGGAATGCCAGGAGCCAAGGTTTCAATGCAGAACATTGTGCAGAGAATCATGCTGCCTCCACTAACTTGCATTCTTCAAATAGAACACAGTGGTGCCATTTTTTGCCTTGATAAACAATGCAGACACACCTGGCTGTCTGCATGATAAGAAAGAAAACATGATTCATCAGACCAAGACGCCCCCTTCCATTGCTGCATGGTCTAGTTCTAAAGTTCATGTGCCCATTACACACTCACCAGCCACTTTATTAGGTACACCTGTTCAATTGCTTGTTAATACAAACAGCTAATCAGCCTTTCACATGGCCACAACTCAATGCATTTAGGCATGTAGACAACTTGCTGAAGTTCAAACTGAGCATCAGAATGGGAAAGAAAGGAGATTTAAGAGACTTTGAACATGGCATGGTTGTTGGTGGCAGACGGACTGGTCAGAGTATTTCAGAAACTGCTGATCTACTGGGATTTTCATGCACAACCATCTCTAGGGTTTACAGAGAACGGTCTGAAAAGAGAAACTATCCAGTGAGCGGCTTTAGTTTGGATGATGTGAGAGGTCAGAGGAGAATGGGCAGACTGGTTGGAGATGATAGAAAGGCAGCAGAAACTCAAATAATCACTGGTTACAACCAAGGAATGTAGAATACCATCTCTGAATGCACAACACGTCCAACCTTGGAGAAGATGGACTACAGCAGCAGAAGACCACACCCAGTGCCACTCCTGTCAGCTAAGAACAGGAAACTGAGGCTACAATTCACACAGGCTCACCAAAACTGGACAATAGAAGATTGGAAAAACATTGTCTGGTCTGATGAGACTCGATTTCAGCTGCAACATTCAGATGATCAGAATTTGGTGTAAACAACATGAAAACATGGATCCATCCTGCCTTGTATTAACGGCTCAGGCTGCTGGTGGTGTAATAGTGATAGGGATATTTTCTTGGCACACTCTGGGCCTCTTAGTACAAACTGAGCATCATTTAAACACAGCCTACCTGAGTATTGTTGCTAACCATGTCCATCCCTTTATGACCACAGTGGACCATCTTCTGATGCTACTTTCAGCAGGATAATGCACCATGTCACAAAGCTCAAATCCTCTCAAACTGGTTTCTTGAACATGACAATAAGTTCACTGTACTCCATTGACCTCCACAGTCACCAGATCTCCATCCAGTAGAACCTCTGGGACGTAGTGGAATGGGAGATTGGCATCATGGATGTGCAGTCAACAAATCTGCAGCTACTGCGTGATGTTATCATGTCAATATGGATCAAAATCTCTGAGGAATGTTTCCAACACCTTGTTGAAAGCATGCAATGAAGAATTAAGGAAATTCTGAATGCAAAAGGGGGTCCAAACTTCTACTAGCAAGGTGTACCTAATAAAGTGGCCAGATGCTTTCCATGGTGAACAGCGCTACGTAGCTATGCAGTCCCCTGAACAGATTTTCAGTAATTTGTGCTACAGTAGCTCTTCTGTGAGATCAGACTACGTGGTTCAGCCTTCACTCTCCACTCTTGAGCAACCACAAGCTTGCTGCTGGTTCACCAGTTTTCATTCCTCGGATCACTTTTGGTAGATACTAATCACTGCATACTGAAAACACCCCACAGCACCTGTCATTTTCAAGATGCCCTGAACCAGTCGTCTAGCCCTTTCAATTTGTCAAAGTCACTTAGATCCTCATGCTGCTCTTTTTTTTTCCTGCTTCCGAAACATCAACTTCAAGAACCGACTGTTCACTTGCTGCCTAATATTTCCCACCCACTGACAGGTGCCACTGTAACAAGATAATCAGTGTTATTCACGTCACCTGTCAGTGCTTTTAATGTGCTGGTTGCTCGGTGCATGCGTGTGAGGACCGTGTATATTTCACATTTGTGGGCGACATACACTGAAGCACACAATCACAATCCTGCAGTCAGCCCTGTCATGCCAACACACACTGACACAGAAACAGACTGACAGGTTGGCCAGGCCGGCAGACAGACAGACAGCCGGGCTGAAAGAAATGCCGACAGGTGGAGTGTTTCAGGTGACTGACATCAGGGGAGCGGAGGAGGATGGAGGTGTGAAGGGAGCCAATCAGGCGCTGCTGGGTTACCATGCAGCTGTTGGAAATATCACAGTAATTTGTGTAGTGTATGTGCATATTTTTACATGCTAAGGCTGCAAGAGTTAATGTGGCTTAATAAAGTGCTTCCTACTCATGCTCGCACACGTCAGCCTACACCTAATGATCTGGACTTGCAGTGACTTTAATACAACTTTAACAACAAATTACCACCATTCACCACACGTAACACGAGCATGCAATCTTTTTTTAAGCTGACACGCATTCATGCATTTTTTTCCTCCCAGCTTGCAACCAGTAGTTTCAACCAGTGTTACTGAGGGACAACAAGGACAGCGACAAATCCACCCAGAGTTGAAGAAACAGAAGCAGTCACAGGTGCAGATGAAGAAGCTGGTACAGAGAGAAAAAAAAGCCGTCATGTTGGCATACTTTGGCTTCAGCAAATACGATACAGAACAGAACAAAGCTATATGCAAACACTACAAGAAAAAAGCTGTGTCTCTGCAGGGAAACAAGCCCGATTTGTTTAAACATCTTAAACAACACCATGTCACAGAATATGCAGAGTGTGTCAAACAAAAAGGTAACAACAGAAAATCTAATACCTAACCAGGAGACTTTCAGACAAAGCTGTCGGTTACAAAGATGTTTGCTAAATCTGTTCTATATGCTCAAGT
Source organism: Amphiprion ocellaris (assembly GCF_022539595.1). Taxonomy (NCBI): domain Eukaryota; kingdom Metazoa; phylum Chordata; class Actinopteri; family Pomacentridae; genus Amphiprion; species Amphiprion ocellaris. The sequence continues at coordinate 37,402,213 of NC_072769.1, forward strand.
AAATAATTTGTTAAGCACCTTTGTTTGTTGGGAAATGCCTGTGCTATTTAGGCTGTTCAGTTGTTGATTTCACAAAGTAACAAGAGATTAGACACAGTGCTGGAGTTTTATTTTTTATTTCAGCAAACGCTTAACTAAAAGTCTGAACCAGTGAATATGACATAAAATAGATGTTCTCAGAGCAACACAATACGACAATGGATGATTTAAGTATAGATTTTCCTCTAAAGGGAACTAAAACATTAGCTCACTGCCGACAGCTGATCAAATTTGCTTGCGGCAGTTGCATTTTCAGAAAGCAAAATCAACAGATGCATGGTCCACTGCATATGTGCAAGAACACAGAAGCTTTACAGGCTCAGAAATAATAAGGGCTAGTCTCTATGCACGGTGCACTACAAACTTAGAGTAGTTATGTTTTACATTTTAAATTGCACTTCAGGATATAGAGTTTGCAAGATGCACATTATTCTTGATGCATAATGAACCAGAGTTTAACTTACGAAGCAAAAAATAGAAAACACTTGGAACTCAGTTACTTCTGAATTTATCTAGAGCCAAATCGAATGTGACTCAAAATTAATAATACAGCATTAAAATGTAAATGAAATCCTGATGTGTGAGGAGACTGAAATTACGACATTAAAAAAAACTAACTGATGCAAATCACCAAATAAAACACTGATGAGTGTGTATGCAAGTGCTTGTTGTGTGTGTGTGTGTGTGTGTGTGTGTGTGTGTGTGTGTTAATCTGTGTCAATGTGTGTCTGGGTCTGCAGCCCCAGAGGACCAAAGTCTCCTTTGATACGGAACGAAAGGCCAGCGGTGGCAGTGAAGACTAGCAGAGGCGAGAGAAAACATGAAAGCAGCAGCCGTAATTATGCTTAACCCTCGCCCCTTAAGGAGAGATTTGGTGATGCAACATCACTCTGCCTTCATGAGGCGGATAAACCTCCAGCACCTCGCTCTACCTTTTGAAAGGCCAAAGAAAAATAAAAAAAAAAATAAGGGAACACATTTACAAACAGACACACTTTATAGAGGACAGAATTAAGTGGAAAAAAAAACTGCACTTGAAATCTTTTGAAAGCAGCATTTGTAATCACTCCTCTTCAGTAATTACACCCAGCCCTTCAGGGTTAGTTTGGACGTTCAACATCTCACCACCTCCATCACACACATGTGACTTGCACACACTCGCATACAGACGTATGTGCACTCATTTATCTCAGTACAGTAATAACACTAATGATATCCCATGGGTACCTCAAAGTATAAAGGGGGGACTGAAGAAGGAGAGAGGGAGAGAGATGTGGGAGAGTAAGAGTCTTTGTGAACAGTATGCTCTCATCTCTGTTGGCAGGAACGCCATTTGTGAGTCTGTATGATGTTTAAATAGAGACAGCAACTGACGCGTGTGCTCACACACTCCCGGAGACACTCACACATATACACAAAGATGAGTGTGTGCGCTGACTGGAAGACAGAGACTGGGGGAATGGAGAAGAAAAGAGGATTTAAGCGACACTGGCAGGCTCTCACACTGTTTTTAGGTCAATGACAAGAAGCCTATTCAACAGACAGACACATGCAGGCGCACAAGTGAAAAGTACACAAACACTCGTAGTGCTGTGCGCACGAGAGCAGCTCCAACACATGCGTCCAAACACACACACAAGCAAAAAATGTACTTAGCTGCATTTACCATCAACCCTCAACAAAGACTCTCTGTAGCCGTTCCAGAAAGGCTTGACAGACGTCAGTCTCTCCTCAGCTCTGATTTGTCCTCAATGTCCTTCCTACCCATCTCTGCATGTCCATCTTTGCCTCCTCTCTCTAACATGTAAACAGGAGTTTGCTGATGCGGCTTTCTACGTGGAGCGGCTCCATTTCCGGTCCTCTTTGGATGCTGCGTGCGCTCTTGACCCACCATCTTGGCCGGGGTTCAAAGGGACAGTGTGTTTGTTTGTGTGTGAGTGTGCATGAAGACAGGGGATACGGGAGCAGGCATGCAGATCAAAGGGGTTGAAAACAGTCTGTCATCCCACTAGGAAGCATCAACTCTCATACATATTCACCAGAGGATGTGTGCATGTCTGTGTGCATGTGTGTGAGCATGTGTGTTTGAATGAAGCCCAGTCATGTGATACTTCATTAATCACTTATGTAAAAGAAGCGTATGTAATTTCCATCCAATCACGTACCTTCCATGATCTCATCCACATCAACCACTGAGGTCTGATTAACACTGTTTATGATTTACGTGTGCAGGTCAGACAGGTAAGACTTGAATCTGTACAGGTTGTAGTGTTAATGAGATATAGAGGAGAGCATAAATTTGTGCCAGGTTCTAAAGATGAGCCACATATCTGCTGGTACATCTTGTTTTGCACTCACTAAGTAAAGCAGGAGAAATTTAAGACAGTGCTCTCCTAATATTACAACAGGAGTAACATCTGTTGGCAAGAAGCAATGCTGAGCTTAAATTAAATGACTTTAGAGGCCAATTTTATGAACTACATACATAACTCTCACTCTTTCTTCATTTAGTTTTGTACAGTCATTAATTTCCAGCATTTATGAAAATATATAAATGACAGATGTCAAATTAGTGTATAAGCCATATCATATTGGAATCATATTGGAATCATCTGGGAAATTATTTTGCAAATAACACAAGTGCTTGGCTCAATTGAGAAATGGCAGAAGCATTTGGTTGAGTGAATTAAAGGCAAAACAGTGACAGAAGTCAAAGAGAAGCCGAGAGAGAACAATAAAGTGGGCAACTTACTGTAGATGGTTCCTTTGGGCAAATGAGAATATCCAGTAAAGCGAGGGAAAAGAGTTGAGGGTTAAATCCAAGCAGAAAAAGGTGAAGATTAAAAAAATCAATCATAGCCACTCTGGGGATCAGCTCTCGGTCTAGCAGCACATGGTTGCCCAAGAAGGAAATCCAGCTGGTTCTGCATAAAAAACTGACACTCACTTTCTTCCAAATGTACTTTTGCTTAGTCGTACTTGTGTGCTTTTCTCTACTTTTCCTTCAGAGTGAACGCACAGTCCTCAGAAACTGGATTTAACCTTAAATAAGCCCTTTTTCAAAAAGTATTTTCTCTTTTAGGTTGTCCTCCATTCTAAAATGTCTTTCCCTTTCACACTTACCTTCATGACAAAAGTGTATTCTGCCATCTGTTGAGCTCTTTTTGACTATTGATTGCCAGTCGTGTAATCTGAGTATATTTGAGGTGGTGAGCATTTCCATTTCATGTCACTTTATAATTCTGCCACATTGAATCTTAGAAACAAATGTTGTGCTTTTGAACGCAGTACATTTATCTGGCAGCTTCACCTTCAGATGCTGTGATTTTGAATGAAACTAAAGGATTAAATGTTTCTTTATGGATTGAGAAAATTACCCTCTTCCTAAGCTAAATAAACTGTTTAAAAACCCTCTCGGATTATCTGCAAAATGCATTGTCATAAAACTGCTTTTTCTGAGCTCACAGAAAGCTGACTTTTTAGAGATATGTGGCTCCCAAACATGGTATAAACATGATGCTTTTAGTAATATTATACTTTACTGTAGATGAAACTGACCAACAGTATATGAAGCAGTTAAAATCAGCTCAAACCTAAAGATCACACAAGCAAACTGCAACATCCATCCATCCATCCATCCATTATCTATACACCGCTTAATCCTCACTAGGGTCGCGGGGGGGGCTGGAGTCTATCCCAGCTGACTCAGGTGAAGGCAGGGGACACCCTAGACAGGTCACCAGTCTGTCACAGGGCTACATACAGAGACAAACAAGCACTCACACATTCACACCTACGGGCAATTTAGAATAATCAATTAACCTCAGCATATTTTTGGACTGTGGGAGGAAGCCGGAGTACCCGGAGAAAACCCACGCATGCACAGGGAGAACATGCAAACTCCATGCAGAAAGATCCCGGGAAAGCCGGGACACGAACCAGGGACCTTCTAGCTGCAAGGCGAAAGTGCTAACCACTACGCCACTGTGCAGCCCAAACTGCAACATATGTAGCAATAATATTAATCCATAAACATCCTATATTAGTAAAATGCTGATATGGATTGTTTTTTTTTCCTCCAAAATATATGCTTTCTTAACGCATGGATTTAACCTGTACTGAAGTGTTTTCATCGAATATTAATGCTTTTAATTAAGTATAGGATATGAATACTTCTTTTAACACTGTTTAAAGCTACTGAAGGACAGTTGGGAAAAGCTTATGTCATCAGCATGCAGACAAGTTCTGTTTTTCGTCTTTCAAGACTTTTAAAAGATTCAAGTTGCTCAGCTTTTAGGGAACTCGTGTCCACATATGTAAAGATGAAGACTGATGAGGACTAACCGACTCTCAGCATTTTAATGAATTAAACTGCCCTGCTAATAGTGATAAAGAGAATATATTGTGGTATAAACTGTGTCTACTGAAGGGGAATCTTAATGGTGTTAAGGCATATAAAACACTGCTACAACATCCAGCGTTCAGCTGCAGCCCATAATCTATGTGCATGTTGTTCCCCTCCTTCTCTCCTCTTGTCACTTGTCTTTCACTATACAGTGTTATCTTATAAAAGCAAAAATACCATTAAAAAGAACATGATCTATTGAGTAGATAGACTGCATGTGTGTTTTTCTTTGCAGTTTTTCATTGCAGTTAATGGCTGGGATCCAAATGCAAAATCTCTTGAAATAACAGGAACATTAAAGCAGGTTTTGTTATAATTCCTCCGTCTGCAGAAAGCTGAGATTCAGTCTGTGCCTGTTTTATTTGCAAACAACATCATATGCAGATGCATCTGGAAGTAAATCTCTTTGTCTTGCACAGCCCAATCTCACAAAATAAATCTGTTTTTGCTTCAGCGGTCCACAGTGCAAAAGATTATGGTTGTAAAATTGTGAGATGACACCATTATTTAGAGGCTATTCTTGGGGTGAACCGTGTCCTCATAGCACCTTGCATGGTTTGTCCTAAGTCAAACAATGATCATTTCCTAAACTTTACTATGGAGTTTTGGTGCTTGAACTCAAAGGAGCACAAACAAAAGCAAACTGAACTGACTGAAAATGACTAAAAACAAGTGCATGAACACAGAAGCAGGTCAATAGGAAAGAATAAGGCAAAACGTGGGCATCTCAAAGTTTTGCAGCTATTTGGCTGTTAAGAAACTAATCTGTTTTTGTGCTGTGGCATTGTGGTGTGAGACTGCATTAGGTTGCACCACTGGTTTCTTGAGCAGCAGGGTTTAATGCACACTTGAACTCTGGATAATAAGTAAGCTATTTTCAATGATTTTCATTCACACAAGAGACTACTAAAAAGTACACTTTAAAGTACAGTCAGAGCTTTCTAGAGACATAGTTCCCAACCTTGTGATAGAAACCAGGGTCTTGTTTTGACCCACTCAGTGTAGATCTATGATTTGTGGACAAGTTGTTTAAATTGATTTTCCCTTCACAGTCTGTTTTACTTGGATAAGTTCTGAAGGTCTGCATGGGGACCTATACAGTGCACCGCAAGGAAAGAAAATCTGAAACACAATGTCGAGCAGAATTTCACTTTTTCTAATTTTCTACACTGGTAAGTGTCTTGTTATCCCTCCATTGATCTAATAACCCTTTGTTTCAGCCTCCAAGTTGGAAACCACTGGTGTAGAGGTTCAGGAGTCAAGGGCAGCTGGATGTGCAGATGTGTCTTGATAAAATATCTTTCCAACCCAGCTGCTTTTAATGTGGTATGCCTTGATAGCAGACAGCATTACAGCTACAATGCCAACAAGAAAAGCACTCAGAGAGCACAGTACTCTGCCAAGACTGTTCATTCCCTGACCTTGCGCTAAACACAAGCCTGTGGTATGCATGTGTACATTATCCTCAGATACAGAATCACGTGACCTAAATATGTAGCGTCAGCAGGAATTGATGGGACTCGGAAACCCCCCACAATTTAATTAATTTTTCCTTGTATCATTTCTGATAAGTCGCCAGCGGTGGATTTGTAGTAGGATCGCAATCATGTGATCGTCAGCAGGCGACTGAGGTAGCGTTCACTTGTTGTCATGGTTACAGTGACGCCGTGACGCTATCTCACGCTGTACCACTATCTCAACGGGAAATCTTTACCAAATCTGTGGATCCAGACTATAAGCTGGATCACTGCCAAAATCTAGTGAGGTGGTCCTTGTGTCATTTCTGACCCTCCCTGAAAATTTCATCCAAATCCGTTAGTCCGTTATCGAGTAATGTTGTGCACAGACGGAAGGAAGGATTCACCTACACCAGTCGTCACATAACTCCGCCGTGTTCCTTGGCGGAGTAAATAAAAGTACTCACCTCCACCCCAATGAGAACAGATTTCCACAAAGTAATGTAAATTAATTAAAAACATGAAATGTTAAACAAGTACAGTATTCCAGCCATTATCTATACATCACTATGTCCTCTGAAGGGCCGTGGCGGGGCTGGAGTCTATCCCAGCTGACTTACGGGGAACTCTGTCACGGGGCTAAATAAGTATTCACACTCTTCAAAGTGACTCGCCTAATTCAACACAGGTGCAGCCAACTGGTGTTACAAGTCACACAGTTTGTAAAATTCAGATTATCTGAGTCCAGTGAATCGGTCTCAAGTGATTGTAGTACAAAGAGACCTGCATCTGAAATAAGAAATGAAAGGAATATGGCACATGCTTAAATCTGCCTAGAGCAGAAACTGAGTTACTATAAATGAAAGGGACTAGATAGGGAGGCCACCAAGACACCTATGACTCCTCTGAAGGAGTTAGAAGCTCCAGCAGCTGAGATGGGAGAGACTGTGCAAACAGCTGTTTCCTGTTCTTCACCAATCAAAGCTTTATAGAAGTGGCAGCTGTTGAAAAAGTCTCACATTAAAATACAATAAAACTAAACAACTGGAATTCACAAAAATTCATGTGTGAGACTTTGAAGGTACCTGGAAGAAGATTCTTTGGTCTGATGAGATCAAATTAGAGATTTTTGGCCAGCAGACACAACAATACGTTTGGCAGACACCAAACATTCCACTTCATTGAACCACACCATTCCCACTGTGAAGCATGGTGGTGGCAACATCATGATGTGGAGAAGCTTCTCGACAGCAGATTGTGGTAAACTGGAGGGTTAAATGAATGTAGCAAAGTATAGGGACGTCCTGGAGGACAACCTGATGCAGTCTGTATTAGAATTGACACTTAAAAGAAGATTTATTTTCCAGCAAGACAATGACCTGAAGCATGCAGCCAAAGCTGCACAGATTAAAGACAGCAAGTTGAATGCTGTGAAGTGGTGTCAGCCACAATCCCTGTGCAACCTTGCAGAGTTTAAAGAGTTTTCTAAAGAATAAGTAGGTAAAATTGTGGTATTCACACGAGCAAAGCTGATTAAGAGCTACCCACACAGGCTGAATGCTGTAATTGAGCCAATGTTGAATCTGCTAAATACTTACTTGAAGGGATTGAATACTTATGCGATCACTAATTTTACCTTTTATACTTTTAAATAAACGATATTACTTTATAAAAAAATCAGTTTTCACTTTGACATTAAATATAAAAGAGGGATACTAGAAAACTTCAAGGGAGGTGAATATTTTGTACCTCTTTTGATCATAGCAGTCTGTAGATGTCAAGCTGTGGCAGGCTCAGGGGTCACAGTTCATGTTTGCAGAGTTTATAGAATAAAAAAATTGAATTACTGTGTCCAGCTCCATCTCAAAACCACTTCACTCCAGAGACAAAGTGTCTTTGTTCATATTGAGAAAGCTCAGCCCATCAGGTGAAATACTCTATAGTTACCCACAGGAATTTATTCCTTTCTGTTCTTCATTATAGGGAATCGTTATGTCTGTGTCTTGCAGCATAATTATAAAGTCTGACTTTCAACAAGCTTCTAATCATCTGCTCTGAGATGGTGACAAATAATGCAACACCTGATAAACTTTTTTGCTGCTACATTCAAGCTAGTAAACAACTTGATAAACAACTTTTATAGGTTTTGAAGGTTTTAGCTCTGCACTTATTGCTTTTGATGATAGCTGGTTGTATCAGGTTGTACGGAGTGTAAAAACTGTAATGGAGATGATTATCTTTTTTATAGTGTAAGTTATGTTCCAGGATGACAAACTCCTGTTCCATCATGTTTGTTATTTGAAGAAATCCTCTATGTTACTACTTTAATGTCACCTTTAAGGTCTAAACACAAAGCTGACATGTAGTTACAAGCAATTCATTTGCAAGAAGTGTTTCTATTATTCAACAAGAATCTGCTACAGCAATTTAAAGGCATCTATAATACACATAAACACTCATTGTGAAGAAGAATGAATCTTTTCAGTGAAAACAACAGAAACCAATAAGGGAGAAGCAGTTCATGTGAAATCATAATGGCTGCCATAACTCACCGCCATCTTCACACTTCCCTTAAGACTCTGTATGTGTTTATGCATGTGAAGGGTACGTGTGTGTCACATTGATTTATCGGACTTAAGCAGTGTCTGCTTTAAATGAGTCCATTTAATGGCTCTCTCTGTTAACAAGTCCAGCAGGACTCTTCAGACACACATAAAAGAAGGAGTTATAGGAAGAGAAAACACCTAACGGGGTTTAATAATTTTACAGGATTAAGGTGGTTGTGTTTGGACAAAGGCATACATGAAAAGCATGTATTATTTTAAAGTCGTACGTGAGGTCTTTCCCCACCTGTTTTGCAGTGCAGGAGATACGAGGTTGGGATATAAATGTCAGGTTTGTGGGCCTATTCTGCATGGCCATCTCCCTGCAGAAATGTGCCCTCAGGCAACAATAGACGGGTTTAGTTAGAGTGCGTGTGTGTGTGTGGTTGTGTGTGTGTGTGTGTGTGTGTGTGTGTGTGTGTGTGTGTGTGTGTGTGTGTGTGTGTGTGGTTGTGTGTGTGTGTGTGCTCTGCATGCATGTGTCCATGCACATGTCTTTGTCTGCGTGCCTGCACAGATATTTGTGTGCTGTGTACGTGTCAAGGACAGCTGTTCCTTCTGTGTCTTAGTAGAGCCTCAGGCAAATTCCCAACCAGCCTGTCCAAACGTTTCCTTCTTCAGGGGACAGCGATAGATTGTCACTGTTCTTCGCCCTTAATAAATCCTTCCCCACGGCAATCAACACAATCTGAAACCTCCGCTACTCAAAATTTCTGTTTGTTTAATTTTAGTGCCAGTAGCCTTGGAAGCGATGAATATAATATAGTCTCTCCCTGCATCTCTCAGCCGTCATTGTCAGAAGATGTTAAAGAGTATATGGATGAGTCTGTGTAGATCAGTTTTATATTGCTGCAGAATCAGGACAGAGAGGGAGGACAGAAGTGTGTATGCCAAGTATTACTAATTATCATCTCAATAAATCAGAACCAAGGCACTTTTCTAATGCCATGAAGGAAATAAAAGACAAGGAATACTAGAACAGACACAAAAATTTGGGTTGTGGGCGGGGTGAATTGGAGGTTAAATTAGCATTACAATATTTCAGTTCATTAAAACTAATAATATTCCCTCAAGCTTTTTTTTAAAGCCTTGAAAAACCAAAAACACAAGGTAGCTCAACTGGTTGAGCAGGCGACCCATAAACAGGGGCTATAGTCCTCCACTGTCCTATATAATAAAGCCTAAAAAGCCAAAAAAAAATAATGAAACAAAAAAACAACAAAAGCACAGAAAGAGGAAGGAATGTATTTAGGTGCAAAAGGTGTAGTCAACAGCATGTCTAACTAACTAGCCTACTTTTAACAGTAGTAACTTAGCCTGACTTCTAAAGCCAACTTAAGTATATTGTCAGCTAATAACATAAATTTTTATGGTTACCTGTAAAATGAAGCCAAGGATGAAAGTTATTCATAACTAACTGTGATCCCCCTTTAAGTGGCAGGTGGGTGTCGTCATGGGGCAGTCCACGGCCTTGAGAGTTCGCATGGCCCTCCTCAGCTTCACCTCAAGCTCCACCTCTTTGCTCATTTTTGGATTGGAAAGGAGTAGTCATGCTGCGAATCAACAGGATCCATCCTTTCTATGCCTTCCATTTGTTGCCTATATTAGCAGCCATGCATTACATTCTGATGGAGCCGCATTTCAGCAAGCGGGGTGTTACGCCGGTCGCTCATTTGCATAGACGTGAAGTCTAGACTACTTTATGTAAATCAGAGGAACCCAACACCTCCGGAAGCTTTTAATAAAATTTTAAAATTATCGATGTAGATCCAATTCAGCAACTGCGTGGCTCAAATGTTTTAAGAAACACATTTGGTGTACTGTTTTCAAAAGGAGTGAGCTTGTTGGTCCAATTAGAAATCCAGTAACAGACAGACTATGAGTGAAGAGTTCAATCAATCCGGTGGAACCAGTGTTTGTAGTGGTTGTGGCTTGTAATGGTTTCCTCTTGGAGAGCACCTGTCAGATATTCTTATATACACTCTATGAGTTACATGTTTTCAACAATAAAAAAAGAGCTGTACATGACTGGAACATTCACTGTGTGGAAGTCCTGGTTCTCTGTCCTTCTTTGTATTGGATATGATAAAGTTTACAGTCCTACAAACCCTGTAGCTGGTCAGCTGGTGTAGATTCTGTTTTTTTTTCCTTTTTTTTGTCTGGGACATGCATCTTTAGCCCTAGTCTCTTACCACCACACGTGCCGCTTTCATATTCATTTCTAAGGTCCCTGAGAGCCTCTACAGGAGTCACATTGATACAATAGTAAATAATAAAGCCTGCTAGTGACAGTTGTTATTTTAGCAGGCAAAATCATCGGTCACCAGCTTGAAATGAGAAATCTGCTTCATCCAGAGAGAGCCTAGAGTCTAGGCTCTTGTTATTTTCTGTTTTGATGTTTTCAATTGTCAGAGAAGTTTAGATGTGAAAATACAGGTTTTTTTTCTACATTTTAAATTATCACTTAATTTCAAATATGCTTCTTTATGGGGCCAAAATGGAAAATTGAACAACTACAATTCCATTACAAGAGCACTATAAAATAAAAAAAAAGTCATCGTATTTTACGTGTTTTGACTGTAAATGTTTAAGGAGGCAACATTATTTTACAGATTTTTCTTGCTTACTAAAATTATAGAAAACAATAGGTTCAATTACAATATGAACTTTGTTAAATTTCATTCCATTTGTAAAATACAAAAACAAGCAAAAAATGATGAAAACTGTAAACTATATTGACACAATTTGTATTTTAAAAATATTACCTTGCAGATTTTTCCTGTTTGGTGAAATGACAGGAATTTAAATGTTTATTTAAAAAACAAAATGTAATTCCATTCCATTCATAAAAAACAATATATTATATCCACACAAAATATCCTTTGTGTCGCTGTTGTATTGTTCTTGTTTAAGTTTTTTTTTTTATGATAATGATGTGTGGTTTAAGAATCTCTGACTGTGAATGTATAAAATTTTCCTAATATTAAATGAGCCCATGTAATCATTACTTTACAGATATTTTATGGTATTTTAAAGGAAAAACTATTAAGCGTGAGAAAATGCTTTACTTTTTTTTATTTTTTGGAAAGTTATTAACTGCATAATTGCATTTAAACATAGGTTGAATATAATACAATAATGTAAATATCAATTATTAATTGTAATTTACCAACCTTAAAATGTGACATTATAAGTACATTAGATTAATAAACATAAATAATCATCATACAATATGATGATACTATTTATCAGGTATTCTGTTTCTTAAAGGGTTAGCATTTAAATATGCTATTTGTTGGTTTATATAACGTAATTTTTTTATTCCTCTCCCAGTATCTCTTGTTTTCCTTACAGGCCTGAGTACCTTTGTGAATAAGTTTGCCCAGTCAAACTTTTGACTAAGCATTTTAAAAGGATTTAGAGAAACCTTTCATTCAGCTTACGGTGGCTTTTCAGCTATCATGTTCCCACTGAGATTTACCTTTGTCTACCCTCATACACCCACACACAAAATAAACACAGAATCTAATAAAGGAATAGCAGAAAAGATTTGACACTGACCTTCTCTCTGTGGGTTTAAATAATGGGCATTTAAAAAACACATACATATAATACAAGTTCATTTTTCAAAGGGGCGGTTGCACCTAAACACAAAATGTCTAGGCAAAGCATGAGCCACCACGGCTGAACGTGACTGATTCGTCTAATAACTGCTAATGCATGCAGCTTCGATATCCTTCAATCTCTCTCCAGAAATACAGTCAATATTTATTCTTCCCAGCAAGTTAGTTCTTGATGTTCCTCATTCAAATCAAGCAATTTGGTGTGTCCAGTCCGATGCTGCACAGCTGTCTCTTTCATCAACTTAAGTACTCTGAGGTCCAGTTCCATGAAGGCTGCGTCCCTGTTTGGGCTGCCCTGGTGGTTTGGGGGTTCAACACACTGAACATGTAATCCTGCTAGAGACTCTCTCTCCCCTCATTTCCTGCCAGCTGTCAATCTCATAAAGGCAGAAATGGCCAAAGAACACTAGCAGTGTCCCAGTTCCATACCACATATTAATTCCAATCACATTTTGTTTGTTTGCACTGTAGCAGTGAACTAGTATCTAGTGAACTAATAAGTATGCATACAAAATATGCATAACTTTTGAATATGGTGTTCTGTGGTGAAGCCTGACAGATTTTGGGGAGTAAAGAAATAGTCATATTGATATATTGGCCGATATTCTTTACACATACAACTTGCAATCAAAAGGTTTAATCTGTGCTTATTAAAAGCAAAAACCTAATTTAGTAGAGCAAGTAGTTTGTTGTGCAACAACACACTACATCATCCAGGCAATTTCATGTTTTCCATGAAAGCTCACACTTTTATCCATGTGCTAACATAACTGCACAAGGGTTTTCTAATCATCAATGAGCCTTTCAACACCATTAGCTAACACAATGTAGCATTAGAACACAGGAGTGATGGTTGCTGGAAATGTTCCTCTGTACCCCTATGGAGATATTCCATTAAAAATCAGCCATTTCCAACTAGGAATATACACCAATACTGATCTCTGATAGACTAATAACCATTATATTGGATGTGCTCTATTGTGTGGTATATTTATTAAACTCTTATGCGTTTTGGTTTTCTCAGTCTTGTAAAAAGGATTGGCAGCAGTTGGCCAGCAAGTGGCTTGGGTTGCAGCTTCTTGACATTTCTTGTAAAAGGGTTATTATTCAGCTGATCAGTCAACGGATCACCCTCTTAATGTCTGAGCTCTTTCCCTCAGGCCGCCGTTACAGGATTCTCAAAATAAACATATAACTATGAAAAATGAATCTCTCAGCGTAATAGAAACTTGCACACCCCCACTTTATTTTTGGCTCCATATTTGCTGTTGGTATTAATGTTATCTTTCATTTATTTTAATATGCAGGACTGGGGTGCTGTTATTGTGTTTATGTCCATGACGATTGATTGTAGTTGTCCTGCGACCTGTTCCTGCATCATGGCTGCTAACCAAATTTCCCATATTATTAAAGTTGTGCTTAATTTTTAAAAATGTATTTACATTTAATTTAAAGTTCTAACACTGAAGTTTAAGTTTGAGTTAATGATGTCAAACACTGCAGTGCACCAAAGAAATTAGAAAGATGAGATTGTAAAAACTCATTACAAAGCTTCCCTAGTTTAAAAAAGGCCCGTTAAAAAAGAATAATAATTGTAAAAATAAATATGAGTACCAGTTCAAGTCTGTGAGCACATCTTTTATCATTTTCTGCTCAGTAACACACATCAAGTTTTTATACTAACTGAAAAAGAATACTCAAAGAACATAATTTCATTTCATTTAAATCTTCCATAATTCTGGGACACAGCTTACAATAACTCTCACACAGCATGCAAAAAGAGGACTTTTATATTCATATTTCAAATGTCAGGCTTAAATAAAAAGCCATCATTATCCTTACTGTCCATTAGAGGCCATTTGTAGAAAAAAAATCATTTACTTTTGCATTATCAGTGACCTTCTGTGGCAGATCGTTTGTATTTATCAGACAGAAAGGCCCGATGTAGCCCATTTTTTAAGCTAAAGCTCCAGATTCACAATTTCCTGACAACATGACTTTTATACAAAGATCTGTCAGATAATGACAGCGTAAGTCAGGATAGGCTGTGCTTTTATCTTAAAATCAATACATTTATGTAGATTAAATTACTGTTTCTGATTTGCACTGACATTCTTGCACTGCACATCTCTGCACTTTTAAACTTTATTTTTATTTTTTCTGTTAAAAAATTTTGCCACCCTTGTATATATTGTAAATAAAGCTGCTGTAACAATGTAAATTTCCCCTGGAGTGGGGAGAAATAAAGAACTTTATCTATCTTATCTATCTATCTTGTCTAACAGCATGATCCATTTAAGAGTCAGTAAATCATGCCGTGTGTATTCATTATCTTTTATTAGCTTGTCTTGTCTCTTTAAATTATTTTATTTTAAAAAGGATTCTAACCTTGCCTTGGGGTGTTAGTCTACATATATCTTCTGATATCAATTCCTTTTAAATAGTTCCTCACATGGAAATAGCTGCATATGGAAGACCATTTAAAATGCCAGTTTATATGCACAGAGAAATATAAATAAATTTGACTTTTCCATCACTTGTGACAGCACCCACATGCAAATTGCTGTGGCAGTGAAGGGTGCAGGAATACCCATATATAAGGTACCTGAGCACACATGACCCTAGTGATTGGAACCTCACTTAATATGCCAAAGATGTTTCCTCCATGCTCTGACATGTGGCCTCAGCAGCAATCGCTTGCTTGATTGGAACAGAACTCGGGCTTCGAAATGCTCCCACAGAAAGTCAGTAATCCACACAGAAGCAGCAGAAGGCAGAGGACAATAGACATAGACTGCTGGCAATAAAAACATGAGAAACATAAGAAAAAATTCTTATGACTTCCAGTTGATTAGGCAGAAAGACATATAAACCACCTTCTAACTCGTGTTGTAAGAGCCTGCGTGCCCTCAAACACAGAAAACAGTATATACTTTATAGCCTGCAGCTACGTAACAAAAGCTCCTTTTTAGATTACACCATTTTCTTTATAGCAGAGTTGAGTGACAAATACTGACAAATTGTTCAGTGAAAAAAAAACAGCATGTTTCTGTTCATAGAGCTCCATGTTTATTTATTTTATTCGGCTTATTTATCAAATGGTACATGGGTGCTTTGTGTTTGTAAGGAACATTTGAGAATTATGCCATGTCAACATATTCTATTCTAGAATGTTGTTTGTTTGTTAATTATATTGTAAGAGGCTTACACTGTATGGTGCTGCTTTTTTTTTATTGAAATTACATGCGCTCACAGGAAAGTAGAGCATTCACCCTGTGTGAGGCTGTGTGTGTGTGTGTGTGTGTGTGTGTGTGTGTGTGTGTGTGTGTGTGTGTGTGTGTGTGTGTGTGTGTGTGTGTGTTCGCAAATATTGCACACGTCTGTTCATTTCTGAAGCCTATAAACAGTAATCAATGATTTCCTTCTGTAATGTGTCCATCTTGAGGCATTGTTTGTGTGTCTCGGATGATCTATTGTTGGCAAATTAGGCGTCAGTGGAGTCATTGATTACCATCTGTCTATTGAATTGTACTTTGTGACGTATATAGACATACTCTACAAGACAAAACAGCTGCATGAACTTTATATTGGAGGTCACGGAGTAGTCATGCTTTCTCTGCTAATTGGAAAACACGTTGCACAAACACACACTCTGACACACTCTGCATGTGAGGATAGACTGAGTTGTGGACACAATAAACTGAAAGCAGCAGTAAAAAGGCTCAGCTGTAGGCTGTTGTATTGAAATGTTAATAGTACACAAACGTATGCAGGAATTTTGTGCTGAGATGTGGTGGCACAAGTGTATGTTATGAGGCTCTTTCCGAGATGGCAGATAGAGAGTCCACAGCGTGGGTTAAAGGCCATCTGTCAACCAGAACATCACATTAACTATACAATCCTGGGTGAAGGTCACTGTGTTTGCTTGTTACTGTGTGTGTTTAAAGAGTGTTTTGTTCTCCTACCAACA
Organism: Amphiprion ocellaris; assembly: GCF_022539595.1. Classification (NCBI taxonomy): domain Eukaryota; kingdom Metazoa; phylum Chordata; class Actinopteri; family Pomacentridae; genus Amphiprion; species Amphiprion ocellaris. Next base: position 37,418,310 of record NC_072769.1, read on the forward strand.
CACATCTCACTGAACCCAAAATTTAAGCTTCACATTATTTTTGCAGACATGACGTGTGATTAAATAGTAACTCAATGCTTTAATAGTCCCGACCATAACTACTCGTTTCTTAATATGCACTCCTCGTAAGTCCTCAGGGAGAGAATTAGTAGCAGCAGATGTCCTGTGATTGTAATATCCAAGAATCTTTCAGAGATATTAGTGATCTTTGCCTGGCTGTCATGTTGAAAGGATCCCAAGTGCCTAGAATTTACAAAAAGACTCCAACAATTTCAACAGTTTCCAGAGCATCAATTATTATTGTTATTATCTTTTCACTTTTTGGTTCATTAAAAATCACAGAAATGTACTTACTAGTGGCACTTATCCAGCCATGCATATATTACACTTTTACTTTGGCTTGTCCGAATTTAATGACCCCACAAAACTTTGAGGTGTAAAACAAAAATGCGATGTTATAGAGATATTTGCTACTACTATTCCTGTTCGTGAGTTAAAAAGCGGCTGTTCTGTGAATTTGTTGATAATTCTATATTGAATTATCACTCAGAGAGAAAGTGAGAAACAATAGAAAGTCCTGGCCTCTCACTCTCACCCAAGTCCCCAGAATGTGTCTTTTAATTTATCAGCTCAAAACACTGCAAAGATGGCTCACTTCACCATGACTGTAGAACATCAGGTTTCCAAATGGGCTGTTTCAGGATTTGTAGCTTTAAATGCAGATGAGTTGCTGTTGTCTACATCCTCTTCAGAAAGAAGACTCTCTCTGCATCTGTGATGATTAATTTACTGAAAATATTAGACTCCCTATCAAGATGTCTGCCTACACACCAATGTGATAGGCTTTTATGGAAATGCCTTTGCGGCTCTCAAAATATCAAAAAACTTCAAAAGAAACATCTTTCCAGAGAAAATATCTTGGTCACACCACAGACTTCACTGTAATCTGTATTCGTTGAAACTGCTATGTAGCACAAACAAAAATCCATTTACCTTCATTCAGTTGGCAGCAGGAGATATCTACAAACCTGAACAAATGAAACTCATATCTGCATAACTCAGCCTTATTGCAACACAGAGTTGTGCCCCAGAGAGATTGTGGAGATCAGTAATCTCTAAGATCTGCAGTCAGGTCCACAAGGTTTGGAACAGTGACATAATTTTCATAATTTTGCTTCTGTACACAACCACAATGGATTTGAAATGAAGAAGGGATTAAAGTGTTAAAGTGTGTCTATCAATTGTAATTCAAAGTGTTTCATAAAAATATTGCATTAACCATAAATATTCACAGCCAGTGTTTACATCCATAGATTATCCATTTTTACATGTCTAAAAGTAATTGGGGAATTAAGAGGTGTGACCTGTTTCCTCATCATTACATTACAAATTCTATGGATAAAAGGTCATGAATTAATTGTAAGTGTTGAATTAGCATTCGGCAGCAGTTCATATGCAGTCCAGAGAAAGTGAAGGATGCCACTATTAGGCTAAAAAAAATAAACAGACGTTCTGTATCTTAAAAAAGCAGAAACTTGAGGAGTGGTCTAATCAATAATGTGGTATATTGTTATAAAGAAGGAATACTTCCAAGCTCAACAACACTGAACAACCTGGAAGACCACAAAAGACAGCTTAAACAGACTGTTGCAGAATTCTCTCTGTGGTGAAAAAAAAAACCTTTAACAACATCTAGCCAAGTCAAGAATACTCTCCAAGGGTACTGTAAGCTGATCATTGTCAAAGTCTACAGTCAAGAAGACATCCTTCATGAATATAAATAAAGGTCAAATACTTCTGGAGCCAACTGCATGACAAGCTGCTCTCACTTGACAAGTGTTCAATGACCAAAACAAGAGCTGGATGGGAGCATGAGATGGGCACAGGATTCACAGAGGAACAGTGGAAAGGAGCTATTGTTATGACGGATACAAACTCTCTCTATGCCCGACGTGAACACATACCATTCAAATTTCTGCACTGGGTTCACTTTTCTAAAGAACAGAATTTGTAATATATCCAGAAGTAAAAGACAGCTGTGTCAGATGTCAATCCTTTCCATGCAAATTAGGACATCATGCTCATTTCTGATAGGACTGCTTTGAGATTGTGTGCAGATGCTAAGAACAGGGAATTGCAAACAGACTTTGTGAATGTGTTACTCAATTATAAAGACATGAACACAAAGCATTGCTATTTATAATTCAAATTATGTTTCTTAAACAATCATGTAAGGTGTCATTTCTCAGGTGTCACTCTTCAGATAATGTCTGAGAATCACTCACCAAGTGGCAAATGAAGTAAAAGCAGAAGAGCTGCAGTTCCATGAATGGCCACTTGGGGCTGGCTCCATATCCGAGTGAATCCCTGCAGACCTCCATGTTAAAATGTCCAACTTTACAGCAGAAATACACGTTTACAACCTGTCAAAACAACATTTTAGTCTTTATAACTAATTTCCCCTTTTATGCCAACTGTACCAGGAGTGATCTTTTTTTATATAACTCCTTGTTTAAACTGTAATAAGGTTTAAAATGACACAAAATTAGGGTCGCAAAATTTCTCCACAGTAAATCTTCAGGAAATTATATTAAAACCTAACAGCTATTTCAGAAATAAATATGAGCAGATGTACAAAGCTGCATCAAAAAGTAATTACAGTCTATTTGTCCTGGTTTAAAATTGATATTGTGGCGGGAATGAAAAAGTTTGTTGCGAGTTCTCATTTTTCCAGATGTGCTTTGAGATAGCAGCTGGGAGAAGCTGAAAGGAGTGGTGAAGGTGGTGTGAAGGATGTTAGTGATGGAGTCTGTCTGTCTTTTTACTGCATGACTGTAAAAGTCCAACAGTTGGGTGTGAGTGGTGCTGGTGATATTGGATGTATGCTTGATGAGTTTTCTCTTGCTTTTCACCGTGAGGACATTGTTCTTAGGTGCAGTGCTGAATGTGAGCACTGATTAAATGAGTGCCCTTTTAAGACCTTTAGCCTCCTCAGAAGAAGCATGTGTTGTTGGGCCTTTTGTAGACATTGTCTGCATGTTGCCTAATGGACAGGTGGTGATTGAACTCAGTGCCTAAGTACATAAAGAAGTCGGCCCGTTCCAACTCCTGCCCCTTCAGCCTGAGTGGTTAAGAGAGCAAATGTAGGGTGTCAAGTGCTCAGCGGCCCCTGCAACATAGATCTTTGGTCTTCCTGATGTTAAGTTTCATATAAATCTCCTTAAACCAGAGCACAATGGTGTCCACATGCTTTTCTGTTAGGCAGGCCACCAAGACTTCCATGTCATCAGCATATTTAAATAGTGACAGTCCAGTACTACTGCAGGTAATTCTGTTTGCGTACATGGTAAAATGGATAGGTGACAGAGCACAGCCGCATTGGGCCACAATCTTTTAAACAAAGTTGCTGGATTTTTTTTTCACTCACGAGAGCCTCTACCCCTCCAACAAAGGAGACAGACAGGAAGATACCGGAAAAAGAGTTATAAGGACAGCGAGTTTTAGCTAACATATGTAAAACCTTCTTGTGTGGTACCTGCTGGTTAATGCACCAGCTTAAAAAGTGGTGCAAGTCTATGTTAATGTTAGTTCATAGCTTGTTGGTGGCCAAAAAGTCAGTCTAAACATGACCATAAATCTGTAAATTTGCATATACACGAGTGGCGAATGTTTGCTCATTATGACATTTGTGTTATGTTTGAGTTCGTGAATTAGTGGTATACAAGTATACTTTTAGGAGACCAGGGTATTTGGTCTGTAACAGGAAGCCTGTCAGAGCCATCAGGCACATTCACCACACTAACATCCATCCACATACTTTCATCTCACCTTTCTACATAAAGGCCGTAGCACTGGCACTGAATCTCAGCATGTATTGCATATAAGTCTGGTATCAAATGAACAGCGAGAGCTACAGAGCTAAACTACATACCACATGGCCTTAGTGAGAACATATTTTAGCAGTTTGTGATCCTTTACATTCCATTTGCATCCCTCCATAATGACCTGACATTAAATGGGTTTCATAAATTACAGAAATAGATGTCATCACCTGTGTGACACTGAACTCTTTTCTTTATCTCCACCAAGCGTGGACTGGTGGGCTTTTTTCTAAAAGCAAAGCCTGAGCAGCTCCACGGTTAGTTACTGCAGTCTGGCCTTAAAGACCTCTAACAATTTCATTCCTATTTCATTTTTCTATACTGACTTTGACACACTGACACTCAAAAGCACTGCATTTGCATATCTGTTCAAGAAGTACCTCTCATCTCTCACCCCTCTCTCCCTCTCTCTCTCTCTATGACAATTTACAGGGATTCAAGGTTTTATTAGATTCCTTTCCAGCCTCACATGTGGTACTGCACATGCTCCACTTCACTAACTGTTAGGACGGCTGCTCTGAGGGTGGGCAACAACTACCGTGGCTAGTCTGTGGGCAAAAGAAAACCAAAATAGCATGTGATGACAGAATACTGGATTAGACTTCAACTGAGTACAACATGTAAAATGTGTAATATTCATCATTTTCAAGATTAAAAGCCGTTTATTCAATTAAAAGACAGTTGTATCTTGCTAGATTTTCTCTCATACCAAACAGTTCATTATTGTTAGGGGGAACAATCTGATGTGATTACTGGAAAGGATAAATCTCAAGGTTACAAATGTTGATAAAAGATAACAGGATAATGCCAACATCGCCATGTGGAAGTCATGAATATATTAACTTTGCCAAGAATAATCTTTGTGCTTATTACATGCTGCTGACCTGACATATTTTACAGCTCCCTCTATTATCTAAATGTGTTTCAGCGCATATATGTTCAACACAATCATGTGTGTGAGAGATAAACAGAAAGAGCAAGTATGTGCAGCGGTACAACAATGCAATCGCTCTTGCTATAAATGTCGAGGAGAGGATATATGGTCTAGTTTTCTGAGGGTAATGGGAGGAGGGGCTGCTGGGAGAAGAGATGCCCAGGATGTAGCTTATCATCTGGGATGAAAAGCAGCTCGCTCTGGGACTTGCGAACCAGCGGCACTAGCTTACCTTCCACTCTTCTAAACAAGGAGTGAGAGGAATTAAAAACCACTCTCTGTGTGTGTTTGCCTGTTTCCTCACAGGCTACAGTTCAGCATGCTCTAAGCAGGAATGAGTGGTGTAATAATTAAGAGAGGCCTGGCCCTCCAGCTCCGGTCAGTGTGTCTATTATTGGTTCAAGCTGTGAGTTATGTCTGTGCCAGTGGACTAGAATAAGCGCTGATTTAATCAGCAGAGAGACAATTAATCATTTTACTTTTCTCTGATTCATTAATTCACACCGATTTTTGTAAAATTAGGTTCGACAACATATTCAGGAGTCCAGTTTGTAGATTCCAAACACATAATCAGTTATGCTTTAGCTGTGCTTCTTGTCAACGGTCTTGAATTAGAACATCATATTTTAAATTGGTTCATTATTCTCTGCGATGATGTAATGGCAGTTACCTAGTCATCTGGTTCCATTTTTCATTTTTTTTGAAGATGTAATGCTCTGACTTCAAACAGCTGAGCGTTGTGTGATGTATCAGCATCATGTTTCATCTCAACTCCTGCACAACTGAGATCTTGACTGAATTTAATGCTGTAATAGTCATTTTCTTTACGAGCATAACTGTCTTTCTTCCAATATTGCACCCCTAGATGTTTACTCATTACATTACCATGGATGCAATAATGGCACTTTTGATTTAGATTTTTCTGCTCCACTTTAAGTCTCATTTTTCACCAAACTGCCCTGTTCAAACACCAAGGTCTAATTATAATGCAAGACTAAACTTAGATCTAAATGAAACCAAACTTTTGCAATTCTGGCCACTAAACTCTTAAATACAGTTTAATATCACAAAGTCCAGGCACATTCACAGAGGTATTTTCACTTATTATGACTGATTAGATCTCTACTTAAAGTTGAGTAAAGCTAAACCATGTTGAAATGAGGTATGCTAAATGAGAAAACTCCGTATACCATTAAGAATGATACAGCTGCAATTTGTTTCACCCTGAGGTGTAACAAAGCAGGGGAGAGAGGGAGATGTCTATCGAACAGAAGCTTTGCCTGAAATCACTCACTCATTTATTCTTTCACTGCTCTCTATAGACACTTTTCATTTTGTGTTAACACTATCAGGTGTGGTGTCACACCATTGTCATTTTTGACTTCTAAAATGTCTGTGCCTTTCAAAGCCATTACAGATCACATCTGGAGATTAAGTCTGTTTTATGACTTGAGTAATACAGTTGGGTTGGAACAAAAGAAAATGTTCAGATTTACAGAGAGGTTGGATTTTAGGTTAAAAATACGAGAGAGGTGATTTGGGTTCAAATAACTGCTGTGTTAAGGGACCGTTGGCATCATGGTTACAATATTATTACTATGGTTAAGCATGGGGTCTATTATTTTCCCAAAGTTGCCATAAAAGTCCAGTGTCTTGTTTTCCTATGTATCCACCTCAACCTGCTTGGTACACAGGCTTTTTCACTCTTAAGTAACAGTCGAATCGCCAAAAGATATGCATCCTACGTCTTTTCAGAAACACTTTTCCTTGACCTTTGTGGAAAACATCGTGAGGTGAAAGAAATATATGAGGGAGCATTCATGAGACAAGAAAAAAAGACAACTTCTAATGTGCTAAGAGGATCCAACTGCACGTGGATCTGTTGTGAATGGTGTATCACTGTGAATGTTGCTGCAAGGAATTATGGGAGAGCATTATCTCCTTCCTTTTCATAAAGGATGCTTCAATGTATCATACGTGAAAGGAGATTAGAAAAGAAGCACTGAAGCACCTATGCTGAGCATCAGAGTATATGATCAGATCATATAATGGCAGAGTTTTTGTTTAGGAAACTTCCTTAACAAAAATGATTTGAACCAAAACCCCACTTTGTTGCCACCTGACATTCTCCATCACATCTGTCATTATTACTATGACCACTGGAGGAGTTTGTCACTAAATAAATGTTGCTTTTAGGACACTTGCTGGAATGACTGCCGTCTCTGGATTTGTTTTTTAAATATGCTATACCCACTGTGAACTCAGAATTTATAAGCTATGCATAGGAATACACTGAACACCAGCTTGATTATGGAGTTGGCAGTTGTTCCTTCACAAGACTGTAACAGGAAATTTTCAAAATATACATGACCAAAAGTCCGCTGAAATGATTTTCACTTCACAGCTGTGCCTTGTGAAGGTTAATCTGTGGAACTTCTTGCCTTCTTAATGGGGTTGGAACCATCAGTTGTGCTGTATAGAAGTCAGGTTGGTACACAGTTGACAGCCCTGTTTAACAACTGTTAAAATCCATATTATGGCAAGAACCAATCAGCTAAGCAAAGAGAAAAGACAGTCCATCATTACTTTAAGAACTGAAGGTCAGTCAGTCCGGAAAATTGCAAAAACTTTGAATGTATCCCCAAATGCAATCACAAAAACCATCAAGTGCTATGATGAAACTGGCTCACATGAGGACCTTCCCAGGAAAAGAAGACCAAGAGTCTCCTCTGCTGCTGAGGAGAAGTTCATCTGAGTCTCCAGCCTCAGAAATCACAAGTTAACAGCAGCTCAGATTAGAGCCTAGATAAATGCCACACAGAGTTCTAGTAGCAGACACATCTCTACAGCAACTGTTCAGAGGAGACCAATCAGGCCTTTATGGTCAAACAGCTGCTAAGAATCCACTACTAAGGAAAAGCAGCAAGCAGAAGAGATTAGTTTGGGCCAAGAAACACAAGGAATAGACATTAGACCAGTGGAAATCTGTGCTTTGGTCTGATGAGTCCAAATTTGAGATGTTTGATTCCACTCGCCATATCTTTGTGTGATGGTGTGGGGGTGCTTTGCTGGTGACACTGTTGGGGATTTATTCAAAACTGAAGGCACGCTGAACCAGCATGGCTACACAGCATCCTGCAGCGACATGCCATCCCATCCGGTTTGCGTTTAGTTGTACCGTAATTTATTTTTCAACAGGACAAAGACCCCAAACACACCTCCAGGCTGTGGAAGGACTATCTGACCAAGAAGGAGAGTGATGGAGTGCTGCTTAGGTCAGATGATCTGGCCTCCACAGTCACCTGACCTAAACCCAATCCAGATGGTTTGGGATGAGATGGACCACAGAGTGAAGGTAAAAGGACCAACAAGTGCTCAACATCTTTGGGAACTCCTTCAAGACTGTTGGAAAACCATTTCAGGAAACTACCTCATGAAGCTCATGGAGAGAATGCAAAGAATGTGCAAAGCAGTAATCAAAGCAAATGGTTGCCGTTTTGAAGAATCTAAAATATAAAACATGTCTGACTTATTTCACACCTTTTTGTTTACTCCATAATTCCATACATGCTCATTCATAGTTTTGATGCTTTCAGTAAGAATCTAGAGAATCTAAAGAAAAAACATTAAATGATAAATTGTGTCCAAACTTTTGACTGGTAGAATATATTATTTAGAAACATACTCATTTAAAAAAATTAGCCAACATGTACTAAAGTACATGACAGCTATGTTTTTGTGAGCCACTTTATGGTGTTTTAGTTGGATATATATCATTAAACTACAGTTGCCTGACTTCCAGATAAAATCCAAGCTACAATCTTAAATGAAATTAAATATTTAAATGATAAATCCTATTGGTTTGTAAAGGATTTAGTTTTGAAATGGTATCCTTGGCTTTTTGCTTTACTCATACACTAAGCATCATCTTGATTGGCCCTGAATTAGCAAAGAAGCCTCTAGAGAGGTGAAGCCCTTACTAAGACTGGGATTTCATTTAAATAGATTTCATTCCAGTTCCTACTGAAATGGGTAACTGTGAAAAGACTCATTTTATAGACATTCACTTGAGCAAAACGGCTGTAAAACATTCTTCGAAACAGAAGCGTGTTAATGTATTAAAAATAGACAAATATATATGTAAGAAAAAAAGGTGATCTTCGAGGCAAATAGAAGGCTTAAAGGAATTTGACAAAAATGTTTAGCAATTACTTAAACTTAAAGAAAAATGTGGAAGGAAGCAGATAAATAACACAAGCTGCACACACACACACACACACACACACACACACACACACACACACACACACACACACACACACACACACACACACACACACACACACACACACACACACACACACACACACACACACACACACACACACACACACACACGTTACCACAAGATAATTTTCTCCCTTTTACACGGTGTATTAGATGACAAATTTCGGCGTATACATCACATTACATTTCTGACAGTGTTTTTAATGAGCAAATGTTGAACCTCAGCTCTCAGATATAAATGAGTGTCTTACTTTTCCCCCCACTATGCACATGCACGTGTGTGTGCGCTTTAGCGTGTATGTTTGTGTACCTGTGTGACATGCAGGCTTAACGTTTCATTTCATTTCCTGCTCGTCTCTGAGCCGCATGTCAAGGCCACAACATGTCAGATGTCTGTTTACAGCTCATAATCAATCCTTCTGCTGAGCATGAGTAATAAACTCTTTAGCCTACGTGTATGGGTGCACATTTATAAGCAAATCATTTAAATATTGCTCACACTCACAGAGTAAACCTATAGTACAGTAGCACTAACCTACAACAAACTGACACTAACCGACCATGAAAGATTAAACACAAAGGGCTGCCTGTGTGTTGAATGAGTCCGAATTCGAAAATAAGAATAGCTTGAAAACGTCACATGATCCCACTCACATTTCTTCTCTCTCTCTTTTTTCCTTTATCATTGCTTCTCTTCCTCTTCAAGGCTGAACTCAAGCTACCTCAGAATCCTCCCTCAGCACAAGGCCATCTCTTTGTGTGTGTGTGTGTGTGTGTGTGTGTGTGTGTGTGTGTGTGTGTGTGTGTGTGTGTGTGTGTGTGTGTGTGTGTGTGTGTGTGTGTGTGTGTGTGTGTGTGTGTGTGTGTGTGTGTGTGTATATGTGTGTGTTTACAATAAATTCTCTCCTCTCTCTCAGTTATTCCCACACACATCGATAGATAGATGAGGTTATTTGTATGTACTCTAAACTGACAAAAATGCTTTTATCTGCTGTGTGGTGAAAATGATAGAACAGGTGTGGGGGTAAAACATAGCTTGAATGATGATGTGTTTTATTTATGCATTGCATTTTTTTACTATTGCCTTACAGAACAGAGCAAGCCATTCAGCCTGAAGCTTTATTTCTGACCATTTGATAAACAAAAACATGCTTAAGTAAATTACACCCCAGTTAACCCAAACTGGTTAAAAATATTTGTTCTTTTTTTATATTACTAAAGCCTGTAAAACACCAAATGAGGCAACATCCGCCAGAAGAAGTGTGTTCCATCAATCCAGCAGAGCTCCAGAGACCTGCAGGATCAATGCCAAGCTGGAACAAAGCTACTCTGGTGGGGCACAGCAACCCATCACCGTGTGTGTGGTTGGAGGTGAGTGAGAATTACATAAATACGAGAACGTAACAAAATAGAAATAACAGAAATACTCCCTTGTTCACTGAAAATTGGACAGAATTATAAATCTGATGATAGCAAGAATAAAAATAACAATAGTAACGTTAGAAATAACATGCGGAGACAAGACATTACAGGCAGGTTGGCAGGTATGGGAACAAATACAGGTGCAAAAACCAAAACATGACAAGAAAAAGGAAGTATGATGCAACAGTCTGTCAGTGAGCAGATGCAGCTCATAGGTCTAAATACTGAGAGAACTCGTGATGAAACCAGGAACAGATGTGTGAGTGGGAGGTAACTGGAGGGAAGGTCGCTCACAGCAGAGGGGAGGTCTGGGAGTCTCTAGTGGATGGATGGAGAATGACGGATCTGATGCCAAATGGTCAAATGAGCATGGCCTCAACCGAAGTAAGGAGAAATGCTGTTGCCACTTGACTATATTTCACCACTGTAACCTACAATCTGACCGCTCACCTTGTCCCACAAATCCACCAATGACCATTTTGCAGGTAGGATAGAGACAGGATTCTTCCTCACAGCTACCTCGGGACATCAGTAAAGAAATAGCAACAGAACAGAAGCTACAAATGTGGACAAAATCAACAAAAGTTGACTTTTAAGATGGTATAAATCTCTAGGTGCCCAAGTAGCTCAACTGGTTGAGCGGGCGACCCATGAATAGGGGCTTTATTCCTCAATGCAGAGGCCTGAGTTCAATTCCAGCTCATGGCCATTTGCTACAGGTCTTCTCCCTACTTTCCTGTCTGCCTCTCTACTAACTTGTCTAATAAAGCCAACAGAAGGCCAAAAAATAACTTAAAGAAAAGACAGTATATATCTCTGAGCACATTTTAAAATGTCAATACCCCCTAGCGACAGCAACCGCAGCTTCTATGTCCACTTAAAATGACCATAGCCATCAGCTGGCACTGATTGGTTCAGACAAAGATTGGAAAAAGGGTAAACAGCTCGTCTGTCTCCACTCACTAAATTGACTAAATTTTACCTACCAGCACCTGAAAATCTGTGCTAAAAGCACAGTGTAAACACAGCATGTGGTTTCACGGGGGGAGGGGAGTATATGCTGGACTGTTTCTTGGCTAGACACAGTCACTGTGAGGTTGCCAGGCAACAAGTGGAGACTCTAAGATTTTGCTTCACTCAAAATGCTGAAATAATCCTTTAAGGGACTGGAAACAGGGCCTATGCATTTAGCTTCCACAGCTGCTGGCATGACCCTCCAGAGCTGCTGTGTTTACAAACATGACTGGAGGTGATACAAATTGTTTATAACAAAGTGACAGAAAGAATATAAACCTGTTTACTCACGCTATTTAAACATGATTATAGAAGAAAAAAAACGTTTCCATTGCCACTATGAATCACAAAGTAAATGAAAGATGGTTAAATTTGCATGATGTTGCAATCAGTGTGTGATATACAATCAATTAAGTCCCATCCATGAGCACCCACCATCATACATCATACTGTAGAATACCATTCATACGTTGACCGAAAGGCCGGCTGGGCAGAAACGCATGAGGACATTGAGTGAGACAGATAGATGTAAGTTCAAAAGGAAAAGGAAAATCAGACTAAATAAATGGTAAAAGACAGATAACAAAGTGAGTAGACAGAAGAAATGACAAAGGAGGTGAGAAAAGGACACCAAACACAGACTACAAGTGATGTAAACAAAACCAAAAAACAAAGTGAGATTTTTAAATCAATGCATTTCTCACAGTTTTTAAAAATTCACGTGCAGCCTGTGATCTTTTAATCTTGCACATAATTATTTTATCCCCATCTCTTTGCCTTATATCACCTCTGTGATCACAGGCACTCATTGATTCAGTGCTCCTTTACTGCACTTTATACAGATGATTCAGCAGTCAAACAGCATCATAAGTACCGTGAGTGTTTTGAAGATCAAGTTTGAGCTCCTCTTTTAGTCTTTATTTCCTTCCCTCAACTGTGAATCATTCAGCAAAGGTAGGAGTTTTCACCAGTGCTGTGTCAATTTTCTACTCACAAACATGGAACCCATCGGGTTATGAAGTCACTGTGGTGCTTGGTACTAAAAACTAACACCTTATTGTTGCTGAGGATGATGGGAATGTTATTAGCTTTTCATGCCGGATGATCATAAGCTAAAGTAAAGAACAGATGGTAGGGCTAAATTCAAAGTCAGAGGTTCACCAAAATTATAACAGTTCATGATGAGGAGAACATGAATGCCTTAAGAAAATTTGTCAGAATAAAATGGCATTTAATGTGAGCTATCCAATATTTCACTCAAAGCTATGCATTTTAACCTTATGGTAATGTTGTAAACAAAGTTAGGTGATCGCCAAGGTGTGTAGGATCCATCCTCAGGGCACAATAAATGTCTGTACAAAACCTTGTTACAAACTATCAAATAGTTGTTGATATCTTTCACTGTGAATCAAACTAGTGAATCGGCTGACAGACCAACACTGCCATTCCTCCAGCCATGCCGCTAGCGTGGCTAAAGAATGATCAAGCAGCTGTCTGACTTTGTAACTGACTAAATGATGGAATAACTTAGATCGGGGGTCTCAAACTCAACTTACCTGGGGGCCACTGGAGGTAGAGTCTGAGTGAGGCTTAACAGTTCTTCAACATGAATGTTTCTTCAGAACATGAATGGTTCGTCTGAACATAGGCCTCTCTTGCCTACTCCTTGCTGCCAGAGACCTGGCAGCACTTCTTCTCTTACACAGCTGAGCCACATTTGGCTTGAGGGAGGAAGCAGTTGAGACCCTCAGTATGGCCTGAAGATGCTCATCAGTAAGCTTGAACCTGTACTTTGACTTACTGAAATTCATGGTGGAGAAGAGCTTTTCACACAGATAAGTGCCCCCAAAAAGACACATGGTCCACTTGAACATCCTGGAAAGCTCAGGGAAGGTGGGGGGCAAGTCTCTCAATAATTGTCCAAACTTGTCTGCTTTTCCATTCACCTCCCTGAACTTAGCTTTGAGTTCAGCATTGCACTGCAGGTCAATGAGCTCCATCTGAAGCACAGCAGGGGCATCTTGCACATCCAAGGAGAAGGGGTCAGCAAAAATTTGAAAAGTGGCTCTGTGTGTTTTGAAGTCTGCAAACATGTTATCAAATTCCTCCTGTAGCTTCACAATGGCATCAGCATACTTCTCACCACTGAATGGTGTGCCTGCATCCACGAGTGCCTTGCATGCTGGGAAATGGAGGAGGTTTGCCTGAGAGAGCTGGGCTTTCCATAACACAAGTTTTGTGGATTCTCTGTGCATATGAGACACGTCGGACTGCCCCGGTGCTCAACAAAAAAATATTCCGTCTCCCACTTGTCCTGGAATTGTCTGTGCTCGTCACCAACCTTTCGCTTCACGGCAGGTATTGAGAAGGACATGACTGAGGCTGGATATATTTTCCTTCCTTGTACTGCTTCCACCTGGTGTCGCTCCGGATGACGGTTCAACCAGCTGACTACCGTTGCTAATTAGCGGAAGCTGTCATGAGCCTGAGCTTTTTTGCAGTATATGTCTTTTACTATATTTATTATTTAAATTATTTTTGCGGTAAAATAAGCATTTTCTAGCCAAACAAATTGAAAACAATATACAAAATATAAAATATAATAATTGAAGCACATTAAAAAATATTAAATCGAAATAAATACAGCGCTGGGCTCTGATTGGCTCAGCGGCCGCATCATGAGTCTCCTGTCTCGTGTTTAGCAGCTCAGCATCTCGCTTTGTCCATTTCATATAGACGTCCGATCGCTGCGCATAGTGTTCCTCCCTTCCCTCCTTTCCTATATATACATAATAACATAAATATAAAGTCACGGGGGATTCTAGAACCTAACCCCCGCCACAGAGGAGGGACCACTCTATATAATGTAAAAGCCCAGGGCAGGCGCGGCACGCGGAAGAGATCTGCAGAAAAGTCAATGGCTCGCTCTCCCCGGTAGCTCTACATGTTGAGCGTCCGACCCCGATACAGCGATCATGAGTTCGAATCCAGCCCGCGGTCCTTCGCTACTCTCTCTGTGCTGTTTCATCAATTACGCGGAAGCGAATAAGAAAAGCGGGCAGGCCGCACTAACGCTAAACTTTGATGTCAAGTAGAGGGCCACAAACTGTCGTCTCGCGGGCCGAGAGTTTGAGACCCATGACTTAGATCAAAGTGAGTGGCTCCTCAACTACATCCGTGTGATTGACCTATGTGCTGACTTAGATCAGGATGAACAGCCAACTAATGCACTGTGGGAAGTTTTCTTGCCCGTATATGTGGTTGCATACAGTCATACAGGACCACACTCACCAACAATTTCTTCATAAACTGCAGCACTGCATTGTGTGTTATTTCCTCATAAATAATGCACACTGTTTTCATGTCAGTGTCTCTCCCATGTTTTGCCCACATAAGAACTGGCGATTACTCACATACACAGGCTCATTCACAAAATGCATTTATGCCTCACACATAGTCGGATGAGCATCACAGCACACAGTCTTCATCAAACCACTGTTTAAACACACAACTTCTGTTCTCATCAAGACATATTTCTCACTGTTACAATGACAAAAGCAAGTAGGAACCCAGCTGCCTTGGTTAGTTGGTTACCATCCACCCCCACAATGTGAAGGTATAATGGGCAAAATGACTATGTTGAAATGGAAAGCAATACTCTGACATTAATCCAATTAAAATAGCACTCTCAGTCAGAAATTGCCAAGCAAACAGTGCTTTTTAATTGGCTTAAACCGAATAAGGTCATAGCTTTGCATTAAAGACATGGAGGATTCAATCTCGTTATCAAAGGCCACTTAAGTCATGTATCTGCGTTTATCTAACTATGACTCACAGAGTTCTCGTGGCATTTTGCGTCACATACAGCAACCCTGACTGACCAGAATGAGAATGAGCTATTACTGTGCGACTCTCAGTTACTGCCACAGAAAGAAGAGATGCAGATAAAGTTTGCGCAAATCAGCCACAGGATGGAAAGACTGTCGCAGCCTATGTAAATACAATCAATGACTGTGTGTTTCTGCAGGCTTTGAGAACCCAAAGGTGGGATTTGTCCGAGCTGACATGTTGTATCTTGAGAGGCCGACTTTATACAGCAAATAGATGAAAGAGATTATTGAGCCAGAATAAAGGGCACGAATGCAGGAAAAGCCAGTTACCTCTTAATTAGGTACAACTGTGCAATCTAATGCAACGCAACGCCAAGCTCCTGCAACACATTCTACTTTTGTGAAGCTTCTAATCCCTTTCTCTTTGAGCTTCTCATGCTGTGCTAATGTCATAAGGGATGGGTGGGAAACTGGAAAGATTCCCATGTTTCAGAACCGTTCACATCCCTGGACAGCTCTATATGGTTTTGTGATTAACTTGTTTAACTCATGAAGGTTAAGAATAATATGCATACTTTAAAGACCCAGCACACCTATGCAGACATTCTCAATTACTCTGACTTGTAATCAAGGTGGGTGGAGCTACACAGGAAGCAAACTCTGTGTAGTAATGATGATAAAGGTGAAAGTTGTCTAAAACAGTTTGTACATGCCCACATAGTCTGGAAGAAGAAGTCTAATCAAGCATACGTTTGGGTTTAATGACCTCCAATGCCAGACCTTGATAAGATATCTGTTTTTGGTAACCTTTTAACCAACCTGAAATGTCTTTCCTAAGCGCCAGTTCATTTCATTTCTACGTCAGTATGCACAGTTCAGTGTGGACTTTGAAAGCAGAGAGCTGACGCACAAGCAGCTCTGTTCATACTACGAAAGGCACACGTCAGTCTCCTATGTGGACGGTCACATTTCTCCCCATGTCACACACAGAAAACCACACGATGACACAGCAGCTGGTAACAGATTGGACTGTAGCACCATGTTAATGTGATTATTGCTGAGATGTGCCAAGTGTAGTGGATGGATGCGGCATAGGGTTTCTGGAGAGTTAAGAACTTCTTACCGTATTTGGCCTCCAGTCGTTGACAGCATGTGCAAATCAAACCTTCTCCAAAGTCAGGCAGTGACTATTTCATTTACAACTCTAATAATCTGTGTACTATAAAGGTGTGAGAATCTCCTCATATGATCTTTCCTCTAAATAAGCATTTGTTTTCAGCACCATTTGTTTTCCTAGTGCACTGCAACTTGCAGTGTGGATAATCCACATGGATGCTCACGGATCCTCACAGATTTGGGTGGTTAAATATCCCTCATGCATACCCTTGCAGATGCAGATGTGAGTGTGGAAAGCATGAATTGGCCTTAAGGTTCTGGGCCACCAAGTAGCACCACCTCCTTGGCGTCAATTCTCCAAATCACTGGAACTCTAATGGAAGGATGAACACCATTTTCACTAAAGATATTCCCTCATTTGACATTTTGATTATGGTGGCAGAGAACCTGTTTGACACTTTGATCCATCATCTCTCATAGATGTTCAACTGGAATGAGATGTGGTGACTGTGAAGGCCATAGCATATGATTCACATCGTTTTCATTCTCCATCGGAATAGAAATGTTTCATCATAAGATAAAGGTGATCCCTCAGAACAGCTTTGCATTGATTGGCACTGATCCTTCCCTCTACAGAGACAAGTGGACTCAAACCATGCCAGTAAAATGCCCCTGCAGCATAACAGAGCCACCAAATCCCCTCACTGTAGGGGTCAACTGATGAAAATTCATTGTGGTAATTCCCATATCAAATGAATGCAGAGTATTTGCACACCAGCAATATTTTGGGTTCAAAATCAGTTGGTGTCAATGACAAAGGCCTTTTTCACAGCAGACATTCTGATTTGGCAAAGCACCAGGAAAAATAAGTATAAAGTTTAACAATGTCAAAGTAAGTGGGGGTATGTGTGACCAGTGAGCCACCAAGCACAGCACCAGATCCTGAAAGTGAACCGCTAATTGGTTTGGAGCCATCATTAGAGCGACATGTCCAAAAAGTCCTCTGTGAGAAAGGCCTGTTGGTGCAGTCACTGGATCTGCTGATTGTTTTGTTTCCAAGTTCAGCTTTATTGAACTCTTACATGCAAATTTGCGTAGTTGCCCAATGTTAAACCGTGAGAGCTGTGGGCAGCATTCCTTTTTATATAACAGTGCTCTGTTA
The DNA here is from genome assembly GCF_022539595.1 of Amphiprion ocellaris. Lineage (NCBI taxonomy): Eukaryota > Metazoa > Chordata > Actinopteri > Pomacentridae > Amphiprion > Amphiprion ocellaris. The sequence continues at coordinate 37,435,956 of NC_072769.1, forward strand.
GACTATAAACTGCTCCTTTAAAAAAAAGCGTGGTTTGGAATTCAAGATGGTCACGTCTTATTCTAAGGTGATTAAAATGTTTAGTTTTTTTCTTATCAAAGACAAATGCAGCAAATTCACTCAGTTATTAGGCCTGCTTCAAGGTAAGTGATCCTGATTTGTCTTAATGAGATATTTAATGCATTTTTAAGCTCAGGTTAATGAGAAAGCTTGATTATCTAGTTTAAAGTACTTTATGCAAACTACGGGATTCGCCCCTGCTGGCCATTAAAAAGAAGGCAGGTCTAACTCCTGATTGGATTTGCTTTTGAGACCTGGAAGCTATTTCTATCTTTTATGTACACTAATCGGCTCTCAACGGCCCCATTCCAAAACCCAAAGCACCCTAAGGAGCAGCTGCCAGTATAGTGATGCGAAGAAACCGCAGAACACCTCCAAAGGTCTTGTGTTCATGCCCCAACAGGTCAGAGCTCTTTTGGTGGCACAAGGAGGATCTATACAAATTTAGGCAGGTGGTTTTATTTTGGTGTGCTGTGTATGATGTGGTCTCATTGACTAGTTGCTAACTCAGTCAGCTAGCTTGGAGAGCTGTGATTTACCAGCACATCAGTACACCAGGTAGTATTCAAACAGTCCCCGCAAATGGTCATGAAGTCAACAACACACAAAAACCATCAACTTCACAAGGATGCTCAGGTTAAATTTCCTGTGCAACAGACCCAAATTAAATTTTGTGGACTGTCTTTTGAAGCTGTAGTGTTGTTACACTGATTGACAGGTCACCTAGTCATAATTTCTAGTTGTCTACTCTTAATTGTTCTCTTTCTTCTCCTTTGGTAAACATGTTAATGGCTATAGTGGTGAATGCGTCAGTTCCCAGTGTTAAGATAATAATTAAAATTTAATGCAGCCAACCGATATCCATGCTCATAAGTTAATATGTGCTTGATATTGTGTTTCATGCAGCTGTTGTTTTCATATAGTGCCCAAGATGCATCCTTTCAGAGAGATTAAAAAGTGTGCCTTGTAAACAAACAGAATTTCTTGATAGTGATCTAAATCAAAACTGGTTTGTCAAAAAAGATTCAGGACTGTTAAAAGAATCTTTTTTTTCTTCTTTGAAATTTAACAGTTTGTCTCATATGTTGTGTTTGGATGAAAAATGTATTAATTCATCAAGTCTATTCTGTCAGAACAAGCAAGAAATCTAGATTCAGCAGTGCCTGAAAGCCATTTTTCAGTTAAATGAAGTGGCAACACAGAAACTTTTTTTCATCTCTGTGGAAATCTAAAAACATTCTATTTAAACTCTAAATCTTGGCTGCAGTCAGAGGCAGGGTGTGTAACAGTCATAATTTAAATAAACAAACCCATTATTTTAAACCACACACACTCTTTTGAAAACCGCTCAACTGATTTATTGAAAAATACCACTGCGTCCCTCGTGTGATGACGTGTTTGAAGCTGAGACCTGTAAAGTTACAGAAGCTCTCAGTGCTCTGAAATTATAAAACTGTTTATCAGGTGATGGTTCACACCTGTTGGGGTTGACAGTGACTTTAAACTAACTAATGTGCACACATTTAGAGCTGCACTAGTCAATTTATCTACAGTAATGGACCAAATGACTACGTTTAATGGTAAAGACGTGACAAACCCACTGAGTTTCTCTCAGCCCTTTGAGTATTTTAGCATCACTGGCTCTCTCTTTGTCTCTGGCCTGCTCTCAGTGCTTTCATTAACCATTTCCAGCCACAGTAGGTAGCTGCTTTTTTTGCCAAAAAAAAGGAAAGCTTTTATAAACTGATTGCGAATTACCTCTATGACACCAAAGTTACCATCAAAATGGTGAACATAGTGGATCATGCACAAGTTGTGTTAAAAAGCTATGTGCCCATATAAAGCAAAAGCCATCCTCACTAAAATTTTGCTGCTATCCCCTTTGAAGGAGTCCTCTTGTGCAAGGAAATCTGCTCCCAGTGCTCCAGCTACAGTTTGCATGCTCCCTGAAAGTTCAGTTCTTTGAGCGCCATCAAGCATCATCTGCAACATGCACTGGATCCTCCACTGTATCAAAACGTTGACCCTTCAACTTGAATTTTATTTTGGCAAAGAAGAAAAGGAGCCTAATCGAGTAGTGTGGGCGAACAACACTGGACTGTTGTGTTGGTACAGCAAAAAACTTACAATGTGCTTGTAAAGAGATAGATGCCAACGCGCCACAGTTTAAGTTATTTGCGATAAATATCAGCAGAGCAACACTCTGACCTGATGCGCCCTCTTAAATCTGGAAGACGACATGGTCTTCCCCTGCTGTTTATTCTCAGGGTCATAGTCGTAGACCCTACTCTCGTCACCACTGATGATTCTCTACAAGAAATTTGGGTTTGTTTGGCACAGAATTTGAAGTTTGTTCTCTGCACAAGTTTGAAGTCCACATTGTAAATGCAAATGTGCACCTGCAAGTGGTCACAACAGGATATCCAGGGAGTGTTTCTAATGTGGCAGGAATGCTACAAGCAGTGTATAACTTCACAATAAGTCTCCTTCAAGAGCAGTTTTCCCTTTTTACAAGTGCAGTCCTGGAATGTCTTGACAACTTCCTGTAGCAACTAATAATGTTGATATTATTTTCATGAGGCAGAGACAAAATGGTACCAATAGGAGAGAGAATACTGACATGGCAGGTGCAGAGGAGCCTGACTTAAAAGGAATGCTAATGTTTCCCTGCATCTGCTGAATGCGGAAACAGGCAACTGGTTGGTAACGAGTTACCAAAACAACTTTAAAAGGTGACATTATGTCCATATTGTGTTTACAGCTTGATCTGCTGTGCCCAAATGGCCACAGACAATTAATGTACAACTTAATTAACCTAACACCAAGCTGAACATTGTCAACGTGAGGATTTCATTGACTGTAACTTCTAATGGAGGCCACACACAGAGGCACATTAACACACACTTACACAGAGCTCAGCAATGGATGGTGATGATCTCAGCCTGTGATGGCACTTACTGCCACGGTAATTTCATGACTCACTTCCAATTTCTTAGCTCTCCAAATCTGCAAGAAAGAAGGCAGATACCAGTTTTTAAAATATAAACATACGGTATAGTGTATGTATAATAGATAGATAGATAGATAGATAGATAGATAGATAGATAGATAGATAGATAGATAGATAGATAGATAGATAGATAGATAGATAGATAGATAGATAGATAGATAGATAGATAGATAGATATCGCTCTGTGTTGTTGTTACACTGACTTTCATCATTCCTCTGTATGAAAGTTCTAGATCGCAGCCTCCCTTATGCATTCATGCTGCTGGTACACACACCGATAGCGACAGGAGCATGTATTGTGGTTATTCTTATGAACAAATGCATAGGTTTTTGTGCATACTTCAACATAAATAAATGAAGAATAACTCATATATTCTTAGATTTGCAACAAATCTGCAAATATAAGGTGGACATATTTTCCAAATTATACACAGCATACGTTGTCCTGCTGGGCTCACTTGTATCAGCATTAAAGAGCAGCGATCCGAATGCTAACATAGAAATACACAATAAACCTGAGTTAAAATGGTTTTGTATGGTGCCATTATGTAGCCTGGGTGGGTTGATGCTGGGTTTGTCACCAAAAAAGCTCTGCATAAAATGTTTTCCAGCCACATCTTTAGCTTGTAGCTCTTAAATTGGGATTGACATTGCAGCCACATACTCCTGTGGACATGTTATGTCACTTTGAGTTCTGCTCACAATGAAGCCTGATTCTAAATAAGTTAAATGCTTCACACCTCAGTGTCCCTCATGTGAGTGGTGGTAAAACTGTTTAGACTGGATATGAGGCACTGAAAAACAGGTATGCAACTGAAAACGTCTCAGTTTGTTTATAATTTCAAATAGATCCTCTTGAGAGTTTCTAATATGATCATTAACCACTGTTAACTCCTTTCTGCAGTCACCATTTCTGCCCCATTTCACCTGATTTTACATCCCTCTGTTAAGCGCTTTTAAGTTTTCATGTAAACATCACAGAACTACATTTAAGACTGAACACAATTCTTGTGCTAATAAATGTATAGACATACAGTATACAACAGAAATCAGGGGACCCCTATGCAATATCAATAAATTTTTAAATGACAAGTAGTGCATTCTCTCTCATGAATAATCCAAAACAAATACTTCGTTTAAAGCCTAGGCCCCAAAATAGAAATTCAGGTTATCAAAAGTGAATAAATCCATGATCACTGACACACCAATTAGAAACCCTGTGATCAATTGTAGACCTATGAGCTGACATGTCTGCATAATGCCTCCACATGGAAAAGACTTGCCAGACTAATTCAAAAACATGATTGTGAGAACTTACAGTGACGGGAAAAAGATTTAGGAAGATCAGTGACCAACTAAAGATCAGTTGAAGCAGAGTTACAGCACTAACCAGGGGCTGCACAATCCTGCTGCAGTCCTGTGTTTCTGGCACAGTCTACCTCTAAAAACAGACAAGTGCTTCAGACCTGGCACAGTGGTTATCAGTAGGAATCAGAGTTTTTCTGACAGCTCAAACAGTGTGAAGAATATTGCATAACATTAACCTCTATGGAGTCTGTTCAAGACAAAATAAAATTAATTCTTGCTTATTTTTTGGCAAAAATCTATAAAATGAAATTTTGCTGAAGAACATGACACAGAACCAGATGAATGTTGGAAACACATTCTTTGACCAAGTGGGCCAGAGATTAATTAGTTTGACCTAAATGTGGTCCAGTGCGTTTGTTTAAAACTGGCCAGTTCTACCACAGTGAATAGATAGTCCTGACAGTGAAGCACTGAGGTGGGAGTGTGATGACATGAGGCTGAATGAGGTGTTGGGGAGATGACGTTCATAGATGGCACCATGAATGTCTGTGGATGTACCAAAATATTGGCTGACAAGATGACTCCCAGTCTGCAAACATTTGACAGAAGAGAAATATTCCAAGCTGACAACGATCCAAAGCCACACTGCCAACATCACACAAAAGCTCCTAAAGACGAAAAAAGAAAACTATAACCTGGCCAAGTATGTTGCCTGAATCGAATCCAACAGAACACCTTTGGGTATTTTAAAGAGAGAGATTAAAGCAGCTGAAAAAAATAAGTAGAACCTCTCTTCAGAAATTTGGTATCCTCCATAGAGAGGAGGTCTGAGTCTGTTATGAAAAAACAAATGTGGACACACAAAGTTTAAAAAAAAGAAGAGGAAGATTTGAATCTCAGTAATGACTTTAATTGCTTTGAGTTTCTACTGTGAGACCTCCATTTTTAATTTAGATTTAAATTGTTTTTAACTTTTAACTTTACATAAGAGCATTTTCCCTACCGTTCAACTTAGTAAGGTACTACAACTACAGCATTTAATTTGAATTGAGCAGCACAGTGGTTTGGTGTTTAGCCCTTTTGCCTTGCAGCTAGAAGATCCCCGGTTCATGTCCCGGCCTTCCCAGGATCTTTCTGCATGGAGTTTGCATGTTCTTCCTGTGCATGAGTGGGTTTTCTCCGGCTTCCTCCCACAGTCCAAAAACATGCTGAGGTTAATTAGTGACTCTAAATTGTCCATAGGTGTGAATGTGAGTGTGATTGTGTGGTCCTGTGATAGACTGATCTGGTGACCTGTCCAGGTGTCTCCTGCCTTCACCCTAAAGTCAGCTGGGATAGACTCCAGCCTCACCGTGACCCTAATGAGGATTAAGCAGCGTAGAGATAATGGATGGATGGATTTAATTGGAATATATTCAGAGTGAAAACCGTTGTTTTTCTTGCAGTGATAGTAAAGAGGTGAAAACATGATTTGGACTCACTCAAACAAGGAAAATGGGAGTTTGGACAATTGCTTTGTTAATTACAAAACAACAATAGCTCTTTTAAAACTTTAATTTCACATATTTTTCCAGTCATTTTGAGGTCTGCTTTTGTATTCTGCAGACCTTAGCTTTGGTTAACAAGTAACCTGTTTCATGTAAACACATGGTAGATGCTGGCATCCACACAACAGAGGAGATGCTGCAGGAGAGAAGTCAATATCAATATACTGAGATGTGTACATCTTTGAAGTTTGTATTCTTTTCAATTTTTCAATACTGTCCAGTTTGTTGCTTTGCTACTCACATACACATACTAAGATGGTTTTATTGTGCAGAGAGCATATGTGCAGAAATAAACATTGCCTGCCATCTCTTATGTTTCCTATGCCCTGACCTTGTACTAAATAATCAGTCTGTTTGTGTGCCCACAAGCTGTTGCACACGTTTGGTTTGGTACCTCAGTCATATCAGCAGCAAACAAACTGCTATATAGTCATTTTCAGAATGAGCAATACACCTCTGATTATGTGCTATAAATTTACAGTCCAAGATGTAATAAGTGATACCATTTCTGTACACTGGTGATGGAAATGAATGCATAAATTCTGAGGCTCACCTCAGAGAGCGAGACTTCTTCCTGCTTGTCTCCACAGCTGAGATTCACTCGAGCTCTTCTTTTCATCCGAGTAAAGCCCCTCATCCTCCCACAACTTCTTTTTCAACAAAGAGCCAGACCAGCGACAGGCAGCCAGAAAAGCTCCTCTCCCTAAATTGCCATCAATTTATTCTTTGTTCTTACTTATCTGTTACATTTCCACAACTCTGAAAAACTTTTAGCCCTTTTACAGCTATGTCTCTGTTCCTCTCCCATCCCCACCCTACAATTACAGCACGATAAACCACACTTATTCATTCCTCTATTTGGACTGAAAGCAAATCAGTTTCTATTCACTGGAGGACCAGTTAAAACAGGCAGAGTGTGGATGTGTGATGAAATGGCATAGGATGCGTCAACAGCAGGTTTTTGCTTGTGTGTTGCCACCTAATCTCACACATGATTAGGAGAGCAATAACATGACTGTCTGGGCAGGTTACAAAAATGGGATCGCTCCTCTCAGTGTGTGTCTGCATGGGTGTATGTTCGCCTTTATGTGTGTGGCAGACTAGAAAATGTTTGTGTAACCACTAACCATCACATTACAACCAGATCCTTTCTTTCTTTTTCCCACCTGTGCTCTCTGTGTCTTTGTTTTATGCCTGCTGGATTACAAATCTCCAGCCTTGACCTTCATACAACATTCTCAATTTTCCTTCTTTACTGCTTATATCCCCTGTGGCCTCACTTCAATTTCTTTGCCCTAAAAAAGGTTGATTGTGGAGATGTCCACTGGTAGGATCTGTAAACAATGGACACATTCACTTGACAGATGCTAATGGTCTCCTCTCAGCATGCTTTTTCCTCAAAATTGCCATCCCCTTTCTCCTGTCCACCCTTTCTGCCTCTCTCCCACTGCTCATCCCTCACCCTGACTGTATTTCATTCTTTCATTCACTTTTGGACTCTGCCCAGTCTGTGGTTGCCCCATTGTGCTCCTTTTGACTGTAAAAGGTACGGTGTGCTTTGATGAAAAAGAAGAAATAAACTGAGGAAGCGGAGAGCTTTTATAGCGAGCTGTGTGTGTGTGTGTGTGTGTGTGTGTGTGTGTGTGTGTGTGTGTGTGTGTGTGTGTGTGTGTGTGTGTGTGTGTGTGTGTGTGTGTGTGTGTGTGTGTGTGTACATTAAAGGAAATGGGGGAGGGACCGTCAAACAGCAAGATAACAGCTCATCTCAATTTCTGGAGCACAGCACCCTCATGTGGTGACTTCTGGTTTGTTTTTACCACGTTTTTGCTCAGTTTTTAACCTTTCGTAATCACAGAGAGAGAGATGTGAAAGGGAAAGTAATAAAACCTCAAAGAAATTTAGATGCAGATGTCAAATTACTGCAGCAAAATAATTATGAGATACTGGCTAATTTTGAAATGTAACAGACTTGCTGAAGAGTTGTAAATGAGTAATTTTCAAATGATTTTATTTACCCATCATTCATTTAAAAATAACTGCATGAATTCCAATACAAGTAATTAAAATGTTATCATTTCTATTTTTATTGCCTATTAAAACAGCAATCAATGAATACTTGGTGTTTTAGCATGTTTAATAAAAAAATGTATGGATTCAGTTGGAATATCAGTTGTTAATCTCTGTTTAAACAGATAAAATGTTTGACATGAATTTTCACAATGCTCCAGACCAGTAAGATCTCTGTAAGTGGAAACCAGTAAGAAATGGCAAATAACTGCCACAAAACACGTGGATGACATTGTCAGAAGTGCACAATGCCGTGCAACAGAAATCTTCTACTATGGCATATTTGTCACACTTAAATGTTTCAGGTCACCAAACTAATTTTAATGTAAGACAAAGATAACCCAAGAAAACACTAAATGCAGTTTTTAGAGGATGATTTCATTTATTGTAGGAAAAATGCTGTCCAGCCCACATTGCCCTATGTGAAAAAGTAATTGCCCGCTTAGCTACCAATCTACCAAATTACCAAATTCATTTGGCAATTGGATTCATTTTCACCAGCCACACTCACACATGATTACTGCCAGGCTTGTTGAATCTAAACAGAACCTGTCTGGCATTGTGAAGTAGCTAAAGGGTCTCAAAAAGCAGCACATGATGCCACGTTCTAAAGAGATTCAAGAACAGATTTAGAACAAAGTCATTGACATTTATCAGTATGGGAAGGGTTACAAAGCCATTGCTGAGGGTCTGGGACTCTAGAGAACCACAGTGAGAGACATTATCCACAAATGGAGAAAACATGAAACACGGTGAACCTTCCCAAGAGTAGTCGGCCGACAAAAATTTCTCCAAGAGCACATTGAAATCTAATCCAGGAGGTCACAAAAGAACCAAGACAAACATCTAAAGATCTACAGACCTCGCTGACCTCAGGTAAGGTCCGTCTACATGATTCCACAATAAGGAAGACGCTGGGCCAAATTGGCATCCATGGGAGAATTGCAAGACACAAACCACTCCTGATCAAAAAGAACATAAAGGTTCATCTGGTATTTGCAAAAACAAAAAATATCTGAATGAGCCCCAAGACTTTTGGAATAACATCCCGTGGACTGATGAGTGAAAAGTGCAACTTTTTGGAGGACATGGGTCCCATTACATCTGCCATAAAGCTAATACTGTATTTCACAAGACGAACATGATACCAACAGTGAAATGTGGTGGTGGTAGTGTGATGGTTGGAGGACCTGGATGACTTGTTATAATTGATGGAGCCATGATTTCTGCTCTCTATCAGAAAAACTTCCTGGAGAATGTCTGCCTATGAGCTCGTGACCTGATGCTCAAGCACAAACGGGTTGTGCAGCATGACAATGAGCTAAAGCACACGAGCAAGTCCACCTCTGAGGACAAAACAAAACAAAATGGAGGTTATGGGAGTGGCTGAGTCAAAGTGAGGATTTAAATCTAATTGAGATGCTGTGGCATGACCTTAAAAGGACAGTTCATGCTCGAAAACCATCTAATGTGGCCAAATTAAGAAAAATTCTCCGGAGAAGAGTGGGATAAAATTCCTCCATGATAATGTGAAAGACTGATCACAAGATTTGGCAAATGTTTACCTGCAGTTGTTGCTGCCAAGAGTGTACCAACCAGTTATTAGGTTTAAGGGGGCAATTACTTTTCACAGAGGTTAAATAGGTTTTCAATAACTCTTCAATAAAAATTAAAAAGCCATCTTGTTTTTTTGTGGGTTATCTCTGTATAATATTTAATATATTAGCATTAGTCTGACAATCTGGAAGATTTAAATGTGAGAAATATGAAAACAAAACTGAAGTATTCTGCATACTTTTGCACGGCACTTAGAGAAGTACTTAGAGAAATGACTTACCTCAGGATGGCATTTTTTTCTTTATTGCCTCATTAAACCAGAGCTGATGATAGGAACTATGGTATAATGTAGACAGAAAGTCAGATATGGCTGGTGATGTCCAACCAAACTGAAAATCAGAGCATTTATACCTGATCCATATAGCCACTCTCCAAGACTCAGTGAAAAGCCATTCAGTATTGAAGGGACTGTCTCAACAAGATGCACTCAGGTCTTCATGCTCAGTGGGCTGTGATCTTGTTTGCTAGTGCTATTGATTTGAAGGTATCAACGGTTTGATAAGCTTGCTATTCGTTTAGGTTTAGGCTTTGTTTACTTGAAGCTCTTTAGATTTTGATGGGCTATTCAGTCTGGTGAGTAAAGCAAACTTCACTCCTCTACTCTGGCTCTTTTTTATCACTGCGTCTGAATTAAGCCGTAAAGAATATTAACATAAAAGTGAGTCATGTCTGAACAGCAGAATGTCGTCCCTTTAACGGAATGATGAAGCCACTGTGGTGTATCTCATTTCTGAAAAGGGTTTTAAATGTTGAAATCCCAGCAGTTAGGTCAGGATGTGAACTGCAGAGGAGCCGGGAGGAGTTCAGCTCCTCTTAAAAAGGTATGAATTCCCTTGAAAACATGATTTGTGAAGTTTTGGTTTGGTTTCTAAAATACTGAAAATATGTTATTTTTCTATGTGTTTCTATTTTTCTGTATCTTTACCATCATGGACCAGAGGTTAAATCAGGCTGTTACTGATGCATGAGGACGGTTCATTACTAATTCACTTTAGTGATGATACCAGCATGCACACTGTTCTTGCCATCACCATCAAAGTGTGGCAGCGCAATATCCTTCACTCACTTTGACTCAGAAATCAGAAAAAGAAGCTAACTTTCTTGATGCCAACCTTCACAAAAAGAAACAAAACACACCTAATCCTCCGTGGTGCAGCAAGCAGACAGCAGCAGCTGCTTTTCATCTGTTTTCTTATTCTCATTGTTCACATTCTTACCTATAGGAATAAAGACAAAACATAAATAAAGGGATTTAAAATTGGGTTCATAGTGGCCACAAAGGGATCTTTCCAGAAGAGATCTTCAAAGTGAGCTAGAATACTGAACCTCTATTGTCTCTGATGGCAGCATTATCTTTTTGCAGGACAGCACCTCACCACTGTCAGCACAGCTTTACATTATATTATACCCTTATTAAAAGCAGAAAAATCCTAATCAGATAAGTTGGTTGTAAATAATACACTGCTGAGCATTTAACATTATCTCTAGTGTTTGGGTAGGCTTTGTGAGTCTTGTAAAGGTTTGATATTGAACTGAACACTACACTTAGCCGAGCAACAGGCTGAGCATACAACTGAACTAAAGGCAGTGTAAGTGTCGGTTGTGATGCCTTTGGACAGTGACAGCTGAGCTTACATCGTCAGCACCTTCAAATCTTTGAACTGAAGTGAACAAAGTTATTTGCAAAGTGATTCATGGTTTACAACATAGAGTATTTTCAGTGTGAGGGGAGAAGGCCAAAATCCTCATTCCTTGTTGAGTCTATAAATTTATTCTTAATTTCTACTGAAACTAAAATGAAGCTTCAGCAATCTCAGTCTGTTGGATAAAGAAGATTTCTTCTCAAGTAACAATGTTTTTAGTACTGAAGTCCCTCTTTGTGTTTCCACAGACAGCGCATCCTGGCTGAGCCACAGCACAAAGACAGCAACACAAAGAGGAAATTTGACACTTAAATGGGTGTAACTGTACACAACTTTTGGTTTGTTTGTTTTTGCACCACATAAGCATTGTGGATTTTGTGCACTGAAAGCAAGATTTTTATTTATACAGGGTTGTATTCACAATGGCAAAAACATCAGAACAACAACTGAAAATAAAGACACAGATAAAAGATGGGCATAGTAAAACAGTAATGGATGCATTTGAATTGAACAATCACATCAAGAGCGACTGGTAAAAAGCGAGTTGTGAGATCTCACCATAACAGGTACTTTAGTCAGGCATGGACTCTATACTTCTGAAGAAATCGGTCAATGTAGCTTCAAATCCTGATGCAGTCGGTTTCATCTGAGTGAAACAAAACATTTTCAGGCCTTTTTAATAAGATCTGTTTTATTTGATCATTTCTACACACAGAGAGAGAAAGAGATTCTCCTGAAGCAGTGAATCTAAACTGCAGAAAAAAATGGCTTTTTTCCTACAATTGCTTCACCAATAAATACTAAAAAGAAAAGATCTGACAGAGGGGTGTTAGCTGACATAGAATAGATGCTGAGTCTTAAACCTGCTACAAATACATATTACTGATATAGATCTATTACGTGTTAAAGGAAATGGTGAAGCTTAAAAAGTATCAATACAGGTAAGACTGTTGATCAAATTAAAGTTTGGGAAGGCATTTTTTGGCATCACAAAAGTCCAAAAAGTACATCCAAAAGTACACTACCATTTCAGCGTGTTGTACGGAAATTCTGCGCCTCCTTCTGGCTCCATTTTCAGTCTTCAAGGCTTTTTTTCTTAGTTCTAAGTTTGGCCCGGCTTTTGTGTCTGAGCAGAAAGCTCAGCTGCTGTTTTGTGAGTTCCTCAGACTGTAATCTGAGCGCTCATGAATCATCTATCCACAGGTCAAGGAATATGTACAATGTGACTTTTCAATCTCAAGTTTTTCTTTATTGTCACCTCAGCCATATGCCAGCATGCGAACAAAAGGCTATCCTTTTAATCCTTGCACCTGCTGTAAATGTCAAATGTTCTGATGTACATTTGAAGTGGGTGAAAAGTCTGAAATTTAAACAAAAGCTCTCTTGATATTAGTCAAGTCAGATTACCCTTATGTACACTACTGGTCAAAAGTTTTAGAACACCCCAGTTTTTCCATTTTTTTTAAATTGGAAATTATGCATGTTAATGTCTCATTGTACTCTGAAATGGAAGCATAGATGAAATAAACTAATGAAGTCTTTAAAAAATTCAATTTAGACACCAAAATGTATTTTAACCTTTTACTCATCCAAGTATTCATCTTTGGCAAATATAACAGCTGAACAGAGTCATGGCATTCTTTCCTCAATGGAAATCAAATATTCTTCAGCAAGTTCTTCCCAGTTCTGTTGCAGAAGTTCCCATAAATGTGTGGTTCTTATAGGCTGCTTTGCTTTCACTCTTCTGTCCAGTTCATCCCAAACCAGCTCCATGGTGTTTAAGTCTGGAGACTGTGCTGATCACTCCATGTTTTCAAGCTTACCATCTGGTTCTTTTTTCCTAATGTAGTTCTGGCATAGCTTGGTCTTATGCTTTGGGTCATAATCCTGCTGTAGGATGAACCCCTGACCAAAAAGAAACATACCAGAAGGTTCTGCATGGAGCTGCAGAATGCTGTGGTAGCTGTTTAGGTTCAGGGTTCCTCTCACTCAGTACAAGAACCGACCCTGGATCCAGCAGAACAGCCCCAGACCATCACGCTTCTTCCTCCATGTTTGACAGTTGATGTCCCACACTGAGGAACCATCCTTTCTCCTACTGGACGAAGTACAAAAATCCTGTGTGATGAACCAAAGATTTCAAATTTTGATTCATCAGTCAATAATACCTTCTGCAGCCTTCAGTAGTCCATTGGCGATGTATCATGCCCCAGTCAAAACTCTTTTTCTGATGTCTCCATCTGTCAAACCTGCAACTTGAAGTCTTCTCTTCACAGTTAAACTGAGACTTCTTACTACAACCACTGTTAAGCTGTGCTTGAAGCTGTTGTCTTGTGAGCCGCCTATCACCAAGCTGTTGACTCTCAGGAACGTGACTTCTGATTCTGTTGTGACTTTCTTTGCAATTTCTCTGTAGGACAGAACTACATTTTTAAATGTTACGATGGTCTGTCTCTCTTCGATTGTTAATTACCTTTTCCTCACCATTTTTATAGCAATACTCTACTTTCTGCAGTACAATACTGTTCAAATAATGCTCTGGAGGGTATGGTTCCATCACTACTTTTATGCAGACAGAGGGGATTGTAAGTAATCAAGAAAAGTGGGGACACCTGTAGGATTTGGTAGCACCAACTTTAAAGTCTTGAACTACCTCCATTGCTGCAGAACAGCTTTAAGTTGTGAATCCATTTCTTGTTCCCTTTTTGTATCATTCTGAAATTTACATTATTTTTCAGTTTTGGGTAATCTTACCTTTTTTTTTTATCCTCTGGCAGTTCACCACTTATCTTTGTACCATTTCAAGCTATTCATTGGACTTGAACTACTTGAATTTCAATAAAAAACTGGAAAAATTGGGGCATTCTAAAACTTTTGACCGATAGTGTATATGGCATACGTAAAGCAGCAGAAGTCAACTTAAAGTGCCTCCCACCAGAGAGAAAAGGTGAACAATACAAACTACAAATTTAACAAAGAGAAACATCCTTTACAGATTTCCTCAGACTGCTGAGAGGCAGGCAGAGATGGAGAGAATTTGTCGTCAGTGACCAGAAAGTTACAGTGATGCCCGATGGTGGAAAGAGTGTTGATTGATTATTTTATTCACAGAATAGTAGGAACTCATTCAGGTTTAGGTGACATTGCTGTTCACATGCAACAGAAACTACAGCATGACAACTTGTTTTGTCAGCCTATAGAGAAAGGTTGAGCATGTTGTGGATGGCTGAGCATGTTTGCTCTTTTTCAGCAACGCATCACAGCTTTCACCGCTGTGACACAGAGTGCGTGGGGGTTTGGGGGCCAGTAAATGTGAACTGACACCTTAAAGGTCATTCAAAAATAAAGCCATCAGTTGTGGTTCAGGTGCTCTCTGCTGATATTCACTGCACACATTCTCCCTCCCACTCTCTCACTTCCACTCATTAGCCACATTTAATTGAATGTGTTTAATCTGACTCGTCATTTATATTTGTTAACCTGTTGTAATTAATTATTTCTGTCACTTACGTCTTGGTGAGAGTGTACAGATCCTTTGTGGAATCCATACAACATATTCCATTTTGAGTCAGTGATAAACACCATCAACCCGAAACCGCTCAACAGGACTGTAACGATCAGCAGCAAGGTCATCGTCAAGGGAACAGGAGACACTCAGCAGCCACCACACGAGGACCACACAGTAATGAAAGCCTCACAAATAGCTGGAGATGCCACACATGTTGTTTACGCCCTCTGCTCTCTGCCCTGGGTGGAGATTCTGCTTAAACACTGAGGGGAACACATTAAACTGGAGGTCTGTGGATCCTCCCCCAGGAAATGTCAAACAGCAAATAATTAATTTCCTGAATAATGCAATTTTTTTTATGCACCAGTGTGTGTTTTTTTCTGCATCAACACTTTAAAAAATAATGTTTTGACTCGATAAATAAAATTACTGCAGCAGTGAAATTGAAAATATGTTCAACCTATGTTGAGTTTGTCCCAGCTACAGCTTAAGGCCGTGGGCTGTGGTAGTGCTCTCTCCTCGCTCGGCCCTGCTCTCTCTCTCTCCTAGGTGTGTTCTTGGTGAAGCTGGCAGCAGGTGTGTTGCATGATAATCAGCAGATGAGCTGCAGGTGGGAGCTGGGGGTGATTGGTCTCTAGGCGTCTCCATAAAAGCAGACTGTTCTCTGTTCTGATCTCCAGTCAATACGGGGAATAGAACTGTCTTTGCCACCAGCCTTTTAGACTTTGATTGATCCTGTTTTCCATGTTTAGTGAAAGCTGACTCCTGCCTGCTGGTTCTGGAATCTTCTAGCCTGCTGGTCCTCCGCTCTGCCTTGGATTCTGTTGTAACGGAGGATTCCACCTCTCACCAGTTTCGTCCTGGGAACCACAGGCTTCATCTGGATGGAACACTCTGGGAGAAATACTTACCTTCAACGAGCTCTTGGACACCAACAACCTTCCATGTGTTGAGTTCCTGAAAAGGGAGAGAGCTGAGAAAAGCCAGGCCAAGGACTGATTCCTACTCGTCAGCTAAGTTTCCGAGCCTTGGTATCACCAGACTATTAGTATAACATTTTGTACATCGAATTTTACAATCTGCGTTCTGTATTTAATATTATTTGTTTTATGCTTTGCATAAAATAATTTTAGTCTGGGGATCTTTGTTCAGGATTGGTTAGAGTCTAGGTTGGGTTAAGTGTTTGTATTTTCAGTTGTTCTCCTGCCTTGGTTATACCATACGTGGGTTAACCGTAGTTTGTTTCCATCCTCTTGTAGTTATCCTCTGTACCACTAGATGGTTTTTGGTTTTCTTGGTTAAGTTTAGTTCCTGAGTTTGAGTTCTATTTCCGGTTCCTGTATTAATCATCTGGTTGTAAATAAAGCATTGCTAAAACATCAGTCTGACTGCAGTCTCATTTCCTGCTCCTGAGCCTTTTTGAATCTGCCATAAGAGTTACACGAATTAGCTTTTCCTCTATAATCAAATGTATTCATAACTAAGATTGATACAATTAAAACATGTCGACACAAACCATCAAAATAATGTTTTCAACTTAAAGTTTACAGAAATCAGTAAATTTGTTTTTTCTATTTTGCAATCATGCATTTATTTAAGTAGTAGGAGTAGGTCCCTTGAAATGCTTTTTCAAAGTGGATTTAAGTTAGAAATTTCTTTACTTATGTCAAGAATAACAAAAAGCAATACATAATATAATGGAATACAATGGAATATAATGTGGTGAGGTTCTCATGCATTCTGTATTGCTTTCAAATATTTTTCCTCTTGTGGATCAACTTTTATTGTTTAATATTATCCTCAAGGTACCAACATCTTCAAGTGTGTGTGGCATCCATTCAAGGCAACAATTAATTTTTTCATTTGTATTCATTTAGACATCCTTGGACTTTCATAGCTCATGTTCAAAACTTCCGACACCTTCAGAACATATTACACATCTTTGTTTGATATGCTGAAGGGGAAGGTCTGCAGTCATTGAAGGCATTGTTGTGACTTTGAGTGAAAGTTGTCCTTTGCTTCTTTTATGCTTCTATTCAGGGGATAAATGCATGTGTTGTAAATATTGAAGTCTGTTTCTACTACAAACTCATGCCTTTAGGACATCAAAATGGGTCTTTCAGAACCAAAAAGACCACAACTGCCTTTGCACCTATCTGTATCCTTCTACTAAATTCTCTATCTTCCCCATTGCCTGCTGTTCCCTTCTGCAAAAATGGACTGGTTAACACATCCCTCCAGGAACTGATTGTGTGATTTTTATGTATTTTATGTGACACTGCTGCACCCAATTAGTCAATGCCATGATTGTGTTACGATTGTTTGACACTGCTGCATTTATCTTATTTGTTCGCTGTACAAATGAAGTTCCTCGTGGGAGACACAGTAATTTTGAATTGATTTGTTTGTTTCCTTCTGCTTCCCCTTCTCCTTCAGTTTGTTCTGAAGCGAGATCCTTTTATACAGTGATTTTCTAAATATATACTACAAATAGTTTGTGTGTGTAGAGTATCTAGCTCTAATCCACGTTACAGTAAAACTCTGCAGACAAAAGCAAACCAGGTAAAGCTTGTTGCATGCAGAGACAGACTTTTGGATTCACATAAAGATAATGTAGATTAATACTGAGTGTTTAAATGGCTTAAATTTAAGGCTGTAAAAATCGGTTATTACAGCTTATTAAGATTCTGTCAAAAAGTATGTAACTCTTCAGGTTGACACACCGCAGAGAAAACATTATATCTTTGAGCAGGAGCCTCTTTTTGCTTCCCTTCATAAAAGAAGCTCCTCTTATCCATACCTTTTGAAATGTCATCTCTGCATTTCAATGGAGAGAACACCTCACCCTTGCTTTCACTGTGAAGACGTTCTCACATGAAAAAAGACTTTTTATATTCATCCCACAATACAAAATGTAGATAATAATTGCAGGAACTTTTCTGGCACTCTGAAATTCAGTGGCAGCTACACTGGCAGAATGACTCAAGTTGTCACCTTACAACACATCAGGAACAAACTGTTACAGCCTAAATACAATCATTAACCTACAAGATCCACTAATCCTGCTCCCCATGCAAGGCAGCATTTGTGGCGCTTGGCAAGTGCATGGATTAATTAGTACATGCACAGTTACATGTTTATAGGCTTTATTTCTAGCAGCAGTTTTGATTATAACTCTCTGTGATGCGTAAGAATATAAAAGCAAAGAATGTGTATAGTTTTGTTCAGATGAAAAGGATCACAAGGCTCAGCAGTGCAAAATTCAATGGATGCCAACTGTGATTAAATGACTTCAGATATGAATAAAGATAAATATACATAGAAACAAACAAAGCCAGAGGTGGAGGAAGAATTCACATTCTGTACTTAATACCACGCTATAAAAATACTCTGTTACAAGTAAAAATACTGTGTTGAAAATGTCAGTTAAGTAAAAGCATGTAAGTATTATGACAATAACATACCTAATTTTAGGTATTAAATGTAAAAGCAGTGAATATAGAATTTTTTTTCGCTAACATATAATATTGTTGTTATTAGTGCATTCATGCATTCAAAAAAACAAGATTTAACTGCTGTAGTTGGTTTATGTGGAACTCATTTTAAACTTTTTCTTGGTGGGACTAATGCAAATAATGATTATTTTCAATATAGATTAATCTACGGATCATTTTTTTCCCTAATCAATTGATTGTTTGGTGTGTAAAAATTTAGAAAATAGAAATAGAAATGCTGTCACTAAATGGTGATCAAAACTTTTGACAGTTTTCTGTCAGTTGACTGATAATCAAAAAATAATTTCAGCTGTACTTAAGGTTTTCATATGTTTTATGTGCAAAAAATCTTGTGTAAATAGTAACTTCTGTTTTAAATGTCGACTGGGCTGACAACATTTGAAGAGAATGCAAATAATGAATTGTAAAGCAAAAGTTTTTTGGATATTAATCAGGTCATCTTTATTCATACAGAACATTTAAAACAGCATAAGTTGACGTAAAGTATTTACAGACAAAAATACATTTAACTGGTCAACCAAAAGTAAAAGTAATTTAAAGATTTCCTCAGCCGGCTTAGGTTACAGGTAGAGTCGAGCTAGAAAGAGTTTGTCATCACTGACCAGAGGATTACACTGATGTCTGATGGTGGACATATAGGGAGAATAACTTTCTGAAGGTTTTAAAAACTTTATTCCCGTGTAGTTCAGTTGTTAGAGGTGACATTTCTGTTCACACGTTCAAAAATCGTGTAGCAATAGTAACTACAGCTGTCAAATAAATGAAGTGAAATAAAAAGTACAACATTTTTCACGGATATGCGATGGACAAGTAGTAGAATTAGAATTAGAATGGCTTTATTGTCATCATACATGGCATGATGAAAATGAGGCATGAAAAGAAAATCCTCAAATGAAGTATCTCAAATTTTTACTTAATCACATTATATCACAGAACAAAGGTGAGGATTGGAACAAAATAAATACATCATGACATATTGGAAAAATAAATAAATAAACAGAGATATTTTAGAAAGTGTGTAAACTTTGTGTCCTTACAAACTGTTTATATAATTAGGATGTACAGTAGGAGTAGAGAGTGGCATGAAAAGAAAAGTACAAGATGCTCAAATTTGTTCTGATGTACAGTACTTCAGTAAACGCAAGAAGTAAAAGTTACATTCCATCACTGAAAAAGATAACATTAAATGAATCATAAATCCACTCTAGACATGGTTAATGTGGTAAATGACTATTCTAGCTGGAATTAGCAGATTTTTAATGGAATATCTACATAGTGGTACAGAGGAACATTTCCAGCAACCATCACTCCTGTGTTCTAATGCTACATTGTGTTAGCTAATCGTGTTGAAATTCAAATTCAGATTCAGATTTAGAAAATTTTATTTGTCCCCAGGGGACAATTAAAAAGGCACATAGAGCAGGCAGTGCAACAATGATGCAATATTTAAGAAACAGGGATAAATATATATACAAATCTATAGCAAGTAATATAGGAATAAAAATAAAAAAGAGAGAAATAAGCCAAAAAAACACAGCTGGTAACATATTAGTGCAAATATGTCATACATAGTGCAAATACGAATGAATGGCTAGTTGATTTTTAGAAAACCCTTGTGCAATTATGTTAGCATGTGAATAAAAATGTGAGATTTCATGGAAAACATGAAACTGCCTGGGTGACCCCTAAATTTTGAATGGTTGTGTATAGATTGCAGACTATTTCAAATGAGATATTTATGATTGGTACACTTACAACTGTGACCTTAGACCTTGATTAAAAAAAAATGTCATTTTGAGCTCTTCTTGGGATTTTTTTTCTCTTAAAGTTAAAAGAGTGCCACGTTTATATAATTTGTGGAAAACTAAATAGAAAAAAAATATGAACAAACCACTTGAGTGAAAATAATGACATAAAGCTGCTGCACTAAAACGCAAAATCGGTGTTTCAAATTTCATGTCCCCCATCATTCCTGTATAAATGCGTAGTCAAATAGAACTATACTAAATAACACGATACATTTATTCTTAGCGGTGTTAGCTTTTTTTGTTTTGTTTTATTTTTTTTTAATCTTGAATGAAAATAATTTTTGACTAAATCTCCATAAAGACGGCGGACCATTACAGCGGTAGTCGGGGCGACGGGAGCGGAACTGTTTGTCCAGCCGTTAAAAGGCAGTTGACGGAGGTTAGCTAACGTTAGCTGTCAGCCAGGTTCATTGTGCAGGGATGGAGGTAACACGCAAAAGTAAGTAGCTGGACAGCTTTCGCTCATCGACTCTCTCTGCTCGCTATGTACAGCATGACAACGTACGACACTGCGGTTATGTGATATATCTGTAAAACGGACAAGACTGAAAACGGAGCTTCCTCGGGGTTTGTGCTACTAACTAGCTAGCCTGTTAGCTAGCAGCGGCGGCTAGCACGCGTCCCTCGTTACACTAACATGCCGATATTAACGCATTTTTCCTCCTTCCAGATTATAAGGACAGTTTAAGCACGGTGTACAGCGCCATAGAAGAGGCTGACTTCCTTGCCATCGATGGAGAATTTTCAGGTAACCTTGTAACCGTTTTAGCAGAGATGCCGATGGAAATGACCAGCGCTCTGTGTGTGTGTGTGTGTGTGCGCGCGCGCGCGCGCGCAGACTCACAAATGTTTTTGTGTTTTAAGGGATAAGCGACGGTCCTAATGTCAGTGCACTGACCAACGGGCTGGACACACCGGAGGAACGATACACAAAGCTGAAAAAGGTTAACCGAGTTCATGTATACCCCATTGCTGCTGCTGCTGCTCACTCCCCATGCATACTCCAGTGTGTTCAGTTCATCCACAGTCCTGCAGCAGCCTGAACCAGGGTTTCTGCAGGGCATTAAAAAGCATTAATAGTTATTAAGTTGATTTTGCGAAAGTTAAGGCCTTATATGGCATTAAAAAGCATTGAACTTGATTCTCAGTTGCATTAAAAATTCTTTCTGCAGTTTTCAAGAAAATTTTTGACAATAATATTATAATAATATATAATTATAGACTGCCATTCATCAGATATGTGCTTCTACGTAAACATGCTGAAGCATTGCGATAATTGTTCCAGCCGGTTGGGTACAATTGCCAAAAACTGCATGTTTTTAACCCTCGTGTCGTCCTGCGGGTCAAATTGACCCGTTTTAAAGGTTGAAAATGTGGAAAAAATATTTTTTCAGTAAAACTTCTGATGTCCACATTTTCAACATTTTTGGGAAATTTTTGAACATTTTTCGGTGGAAAAAAGAAATGCTAAAAAAATGTTTCTTAAGAACGTTCACAAAAAAAATAATTTTTGTGAATGTTCTTAAAGAAAATATTAGAAGTTTTACTGATATATATGTAACCACTTTAGATACTTTTAGGATTTTTTGGAAGATTTTTACTCATTTTTTAAAAATATTTACAAGAATTTTCTTGCCAAATTTGGGGGGTATTTTTTATTTTTTTTTTAAATAAAACTTTTAAGGGAAGCTTTTAAGGAATTATTGGAATTTTCTTCCTGAAGGTTTTGCACATTTTCAAAAATATGGGGATTTTTTTTTTATTTTTTTGCTGAATTTTTGGATTTTTTTTTTTTTTTCAGACAAGACAACAATATTTTTTGGTGCCCGTAAATGAGGACAACAGGAGGGTTAAAGTGGCCGGCAGGCTGGACCAGGTGGAGGAGAACTGGGAAATGGGGAAATGCAAATTCCAGCAAAAATGGCTAGAAAACGTGGATTTCAGCGAATGACTGCAGCCCTCGGGTGGTCAGGGGTGGTTTCTGGATTCAGAAATAGTGGACTATCGGGACAGTGTTCATATAAAAATCATCTTTTACAAAAAAAAACAAAATCTGTGTAATTTGTTGAGTTCACGGTCGTGGCATTAAAATTTTGACAGTATAGCATTAAAAAGCATTAAATTTGACTGGCTGATTTCTGCAGAAACCCTGTGAAAACGTCCAGTTTGCTGTTTATCTTGTTTAAGCTCTTTTTATTTCTGTCCACCAGCATTCCATGGACTTTCTGCTGTTCCAGTTTGGGCTCTGTACATTCAAGTATGACCAGACAAAGTCAAAGTGAGTCACATCTGCTTGACAACTGCACAAATAGACCAGGCATTGACATTCTGAGACCAATCAAAAGTACTGTTTCCATTGTCGTTTGCTCTGGTGTCGTCTTCATTTCATTTAGTAAAATCATTGAAGTTTCATGTCATGATTCCTCGAACCATCTTGTGACTTGAAACATGACTGGATTACAAAATGGGCCACTGCCCAAAAAGAGGCTCACAAGCCTGCATGCTTGCAGTGTGTATACTGCTTTGTGCTAATTCAATTAAAAAGTTCTTTGGAAATATAAAGGATCAAAGCATATTTTATCAGATGACATCATAAGAGCCTTAAGATCTCTTCTGCTTTATTACAAGATTTTGAGGCCCAGGTTTTATGTCATGTTCTGTCAAAATTATTTAGTTCTTTTATCATGTGTAGTCCTAATTTATTGTGGTGCTAATGAGTGTCCAGTGGCTGATTTTTGCCCCAATAGGCAAACTTTGATTTACAATGGTCAAAATAGCAACTACAGTCAAGCCCGAAATTATTCATACCCCTAGCAAACTTTGACTTCAAGTTACTTTTATTCAACCAGCAAGTTTTTTCTTGATTGGAAATGACACAGATGTTTCCCAAAAGATAATATGATGATGTACACGAGATGTCGTCGTGGAAAAAATACTTTCTCAGCTGTTATTTACATTTAAAAGTAACTTCTAAGTCAATGTTTGCTAGGGGTATGAATAATTTCGGACTTGACTTTATGTATCGGCTTCCCCCAATACCTTTAATGGGTTCTTTGCAAAATATGTGTAAGCTACGGATTAATAATGGAAGTTATCCAGCTTTTGTATGATTTACTTGCTGGTTATTGTAATAAACTCTCAGGAACTTGAATTATTTCACACATCCTCATTTTCTATTCTCTGTTGTTTTTTCTTTGCAGGTATATCACAAAGCCCTTTAACTTTTATATTTTCCCAAAACCGTTCAACAGGACGTCCCCTGACATAAAGTTCATTTGTCAAGTAAGTGAGTGTGCCTCCTCACGGTTACTGGATTGCTTCTTTTGAAAACAAGTGAGATAAATGAGTTTTAATCTTCACTGGGATTTAAATTGGTTAAAAAGGTAGCTCATGCAGTGCCCGCTCAGCTGCAGAAAGTTTGAAGAAAGGTAAGACAGAATCGCTTTTGTCGTTTCAGAGTTCCAGTATTGACTTCTTGGCCAGTCAGGGTTTTGACTTCAACAAGGTGTTCTGTCACGGTAGGTGTAGAATGAATTTTTCCATATAAAATGCCTTTTTGTGTTGTAAATGCACAGCGCAGGGTGTCTGGATGGCAGCATATATTAAACTTGAACTTATAGAAAGTTAGGTCCTTTTCTGTAATGGAATGTTTGATTTTTTTTTTTTGCAACCGTTTATTTTGGTGAAGTTCTTGAATGGTGTTTTTGTCTAGACATGACTCATGTAAAGTTTTAGACATTTTGTTAATTTTCTGTAGAAAAGTGTGTTGTACAGAAGGACATGAGTCATTTGTTGGCTCATGAAAGCCGTCATCTGTCAGACTAGAGTGACACCAAACAAAATAGCAATTCTGTCAGATTTTTTTTTTTTTTTTTTTTTTTTTTGGGCCAAGCCTTTGTAGAAACCTAGATAGTTTGAAATTTGATAATTTTGCAACGTGGCCCTGACAGCAAATTAGATGTACACAAGATCAAGACAAAGACATTGTCACTCGAAACAGTCTCTCACGCCAACAGCCTCACTAATGGAAATGATCACAAACTTTATTTGAAAGATAAGCTTGTAAAGGCTGAACTTCTCTGTTGACTGAGCGCCTTCAAGCTGTGTTCCAACTGGACTTCTCTTGTGCATTCTTGAAGATGTTTGACATCTCCTCGAAGAGGCTTCTTTAATATTGCACTGAACTGAGATGAAAAAGCCTCTTAGGTAAGAGGTGACACATCTTCAAGAATGTAAAGGAGAAATCCAGTTGCTTTTTAACAGAAGCTCCCAGGATTACCATGACCTAGATGGTTGAGAATCTACACATTTAGTTTTTTTACCTCTTCATCACAGGGATGGTAATGTTGTTGACAACTTTCAGTAGCTTAAAAATGCCAGGAACATTGCTAAAACTAATGTGCAACACCGTTATAGTTCTCTTGCTGCAGAATTGCCAGAGGAAAACTCCATATTGCAAATATGGCTCATTTGCTTCCAGTATTAACATGTGATCTTTATCTGACTATATTATCTCAGTAATAGTTTAAATAATTTGAAGGTCTTTACATTTACACTGGGCATTAAAAAGAATTCTTACACTCTTGATTTTGTGCTCAAAATTTTACCCAGTCTCAATAAACACATTAATCTTGCGTGATTGGCTGATTTGTCAACAAACTTTGCATGTTCTAGTTCAAGGGAAGCAATCTAGATGTATGGACTTCTATATTGTTCTACTGCTGAGCTAATGATGCTGCTACCTGTAGTTTTTGTTGAGGTTAATTAAAGTAGCAGGAAGAGGCAGGTGAGCTTTCAACTTGCTAACTTTTTTAAGAAATTAACTGTGGTCTTACTGTATAAATTTCATTTACACCTACCTGAGATCAGATCACATCAGTGTGTTCCTAATCAGCTGCAGTGTGCTCTGCATCCATTTGCTGCTGTAACATGCATTATTCCTTATTGAGGGAACTTATCTTGATGCAGATCAGGTTTTAATATTAAGTGTTTCATGTTATTGAATGGCCTAATACAGTAAGCTGCCAGTGTCTGGTTCATACAAGCATATAAGTACAGGTCACTGTGCAAAGGTAAAATTGAGACTTCTGGTTTTCAAAGGAATCCCATACCTAAATCAGGAGGAGGAAGCCCAGCTGAGAGAGCAGACTGAGGAGAGGAGGAATCAACAAGCTAATGGTGTAGGGACACCATCCTTTATCTCCCCATCGTCCTCCAAAGGCCCTGCACACGTACCTGAGGAACATAAAGATTTTATCAACAGGGTGGTGTAAGTGTTCCACATCATACTTTTATCTATTGTAAAAACGCAGTTCGGATTAGAGCCATTTGAGTAGTTCTCGTGTCAGAACAATTCTGGGTAGTGAGAGTTGTGTATTAAGACAGATTTTGTGGATGGTGGTAACAGCTTGGTTCTTTCATGTGGGAACCAGGTGTCTTTTTGTCTTGGTACCTCTCCTTCACGGTGTATCGTGGCTGGAAGGAGATCCAGCCATGGCAGCCCCAGAGTCACACAAGACGGACAGCTGGTTTTGACATAATTGAATCTTCCACAAAGCCTTTTTGCCTTTATTTTAGTTTTGGCCTAATTATGTTTTGATAATTTCCGTTGCGTTTTCCTTGCAGAGAGAAGGTTGAGGCCCTCTTCAGTAACTCAGAAAAGACTTTGGACTTGGATCCATGTACTGGGTAATCTAGCCTCTCTCTCAAAAGTCACATCTACCCTAAATTTGTATTTAACCATTTAAATCATGCATTTTATTTTTTTCTGACCAGGTTTCAGAGGAAGCTGATCTACCAGACACTGAACTGGAAGTGAGTGTCGCTTAAGGCTTTGCATTTTATTGTCGTTATTATTACTGTTGAAGGTTAACATTTGTCTTGATCTCGCAGGTTCCCAAAGGGTCTTCATGTGGAAACAGTGGAAACAGAAAAGGTCAGCATATGTTTTATTTTTACCTTTTTTGACACTTTTTTTGGTGTAGAATTATGGATGTAAGTTCTGTTTCTGTGCAGAAGGAGCGATACATCCAGGTCAGTAAAGTTGATGAAGAGGAGAGGAAGAGGAGGGAACAGCAGAAACTGGAGAGAGAGCAGGTGAGTTGTAGTGCAAGAGAGTTGTTCAGTTTACATTCTTGTCCAAATTGTTAAAAAGTGTGTTAGAACACTTTGAAAACAAGTTGGTGCATCTTCTTTAAAAACATTTTACAGAACATGAAAGTGAATATTCTGAAGTCTAATGTTGTCCCACATGTGTCTTTCAGGAGGAACTAAATGATGCTGTTGGTTTCTCCAGGGTCATCCACGCCATCTCTAAATCTGTGAGTCAGCCTTGAGTTTGTCACTTAAAGTTCTTGTCAAAGTTACAAGTTTTGAATTTCACAAAAATAAAATCAGTGATGCTCCAAAATTTTGACTGCCATGGCTTTCAGACATACCTTTCTCAGCTTCGCTTTTGTGTCACTTCTTTTACTAAATTACATCTTTTTTTCCTGAGTATTTTAAGGTGGTGTTGTGTTTTTAGTGCTCTTTAGATAAATCTGCTTAAACTGTACCGTCTGACACACAGGGGAAACTTGTCGTTGGCCACAACATGCTCTTGGATGTGATGCACACCATCCACCAGTTCTACTGCCCTCTGCCAGAGGTACAGGATGGATTCTTTAAATATGGTGTTTTTCAGCAGCTAAATATTCAGCCTTTTTTTTTTTTACTACTTAAAGCAGCATTTTAAAGTAAAGTAATCTGGTGATCTATGTGTTATTTATGGCAATATGCCTTTCTCTAGGATCTTCAAGACTTTAAAGAGGTTACAATGTGTGTCTTCCCAAGGTAATTTCTTCTTTTTGTTAAAATGTGTTTTCATGTCTTCACAGATGCATTTCTTAGGTTTATTTTGATGTTGAATGTTGTCATTTATTCATTTGTAGACTTCTGGACACAAAGTTGATGGCGTCCACTCAGCCATTTAAGGTAAATCATTTCCTGAAGTGCTGCACAATACCAGATGCATTGTGCTTTAGTTAGTTCACTGACAGATGTATTAAAAGGAAAAAACAAACATCAGATGCAATAACTTATATTTTTTTCCCTGTAAATCTGTCACCCTGTAGAGTTGTTTCCTGCTCAGTATGATATTGTTAGCCACTGTGCACAAATTACTTTATCCACATACTTGACCTCTAAAGATGAGTGATTTTTAAGTCAAGATTGTTAAAGTCTTCATATAATTGGTATGATTATGCTATGATAGTGCAACAGAAGCTCCCCCCATCACCCTGAGATTTAATTTGTGATCTTGGTCTCTAAACTATAAATGAACACCTGAGTGCTTTTGACATGTTTTTTGCCTTTTGCTTTACAGGAGTTGATCACTAACACTTCTCTGGCAGAGTTGGAAAAACAGCTGAAGGAAAACCCCTTTAAGTCGCCACAAGTCGGTGAGTAAATTCTCTGGCATAGGCTCGAAGTACACTGACGTTACAGCAAGCCAAAAAAACCTGCTGACCTCTTTTCTTCTCTCTCCGGGTCAGAAACGACAGAGAGGTTCCCCAGTTATGACACAGCCCAGGAGCAGCTCCACGAGGCAGGGTATGATGCCTACATCACTGGCCTGTGTTTCATCTCCATGGCCAACTACCTGGGTAAGGCACAGTCACACTGGTCCTATTCACAAATAAAGAAATGTGCCTTGAATACTTGACATTTTAACTAGTTCTGCTTAACATGCCTTTACAGGTTCTTTCTTGACTCCACCCAAAGCTTACATCTCAGCCCGCTCCAAACTAATTGAGCCTTTCTTTAACAAGTAAGCGATAATAAGCCCATAATTTGTTGAATTAATTGCTTAAAACGTTTTTAGGAAATGCTTATAATCCTCCTACTTTGTGTTCTCTAGGCTCTTCCTGATGAGGATTATAGATATACCCTACCTCAACATCACAGGACCAGATTGTAAGTCAACCAGCACTCAGTGGATTTTTTTTATGCTTTGCTACATGCTTAAATTTCTTCAAGCTTTTTTATGCAGGGCTGCTTTTTGGTTATTGTAAACATTAGTTAGAGCTGTTACTATATAATCTGTTGTGAAAAACCAAAACGGGCAATTAAAATCTGTGCAGAGCTGCGCAGATGGTGTTATTTCCTATTTTATTTCACACTTGGATTGAGCTTTCACTTTACACTGAGTCATTTCATTCATTTTTAAAATACAACAACTTGGTGTGGACTGAAATTAAAACTGCACTGGCCACTTCTCCACCTCATGTTTCCGTTTGATTTCTGCTGCTCGTACAGTGCAACCCAAGAGAGACCATGTCCTGTATGTCACCTTCCCAAAAGAATGGAAGACTAGTGACCTCTACCAGCTCTTTAGTGCCTTTGGTAAGACATAATTAAGCATGTTAATTCTACCTTCAAACAACTATTACCAGCTGTTTATCATTTACCTTCTTGTTTCTTTTTGCAACTCACTCAGGAAACATCCAGGTTTCATGGGTAGATGACACATCAGCATTTGTGTCGCTGAGTCAGACAGACCAGGTACAAATAGGTAAGTCCGAAACTGGTTGCGTACACACACACTGAACTGGACTCTGCATAAATACATCTTGGACAATGTTAATGTCTTCTTTTCTTGTGCAGCTATGAACACCAGCCGCTATGCAGAGAGCTACAAGATCCAGACATATGCAGAGTACATCCAGGGTAAAGAGAAGGAGAAGCCTGGCCAAACAGCCAAAACCTGGGGCGAAGATGGCTGGGTGAAATCTAACTATACCTCCTCCACTACTTCTGGGTTTGGATACCCCAGGTATGCCTGGACTGCTGACCCCTCCGTTTTTCGGTGTAGCATTCTGTATTTGTGTAGTAGTTTCTGCAGATGGCACACGCTGTGTTTACACTGACACGTCTGGCCTATTTCTGCTGTTCTAGGATGAGGAAACGCAGCATCAGTCCCGTTCAGGGAGCGCAGGGAACCGAAGAGGCTCTAATTGCAGATGGCTGGAGTCACTACTCATACCCAGATAGCACTGGCAGCAAGAAGATGAAAACTGATGGTGTGTGAATTCTTGAGTGCATTTGTACTTTCCTGCTGCAGTGTGGTAGCATGCAGCAAGGTTTTCCCTTGGAAAGTACTTAGCAGAGTTACAGCGTGCCCCAAGGCAGAGGGCACGTGGTGTTGTGAATAATCATCACAACCATGGAGGTAAAGATGAGCAAGCCTGGGTAATTTGTTTTACATCAGATTTTTATATTTTATTTATGGCCACCTGCTTCAGAGCAGATGGGTCAGATGCCTTCTTAGCTGACAGCATTGTAACCACAGACATTCATCCTGAATATTTCAATTGAAGGAGCACATTAAGTATTTACACCTATGTTTCTTAGGCTTTGTTTTCCCTTTTTTTTTCTTCCAGTTGTGCCATTTTGTAGTTCAAGATACATATTGGTGACCAATTTAAGGCAAAAAACACCATAAAGGGTCTTTGTAAGATGTTGGGCCACCATGTCCTCCAGAACAGTTCTGGAACTCGACTCCCTCATTTGGTGTTTTGATGAGTGGTCTAATATGTTGGTTCAGAATCTCACTTAAGTGTTCAGTTGGGTTGAGATCTGGTGATTGTGAAGGCCATGGATATGGTTCACATCATTTACAGACTTGGTGACTCTTTATGCCCAATGGATGGAGGCAGCGGCATCCTAGAAGAGACCACTCCCATCGTAGAATAGAAATGTAATGTTTCCTCACGGAACAAACTGATCACTTTGTATTGATTTGCAGTGACTCTGCCCTTTTAAGGGGACTAGTGGGTCCAAACATGCCGGCAAATCTCCCCAACAGCACAACAGAACCGCTAGATCAAGCAAACAGTTTTTTCCTTTAATTTGTCATCATTCTGTATGTGCCAGTTTCACATTAAAATTTCTTAAACAATAGCTAGCCATTTGTCTCAGCTGTCAGAGGAGCTGTTTTCATCCAACGTAACTTTAAATACCAGGTGTTGCATCTTTTAATCTCAAAGGCTCAACCTCAACCTTGCATTCTGTATAAGGAGATCTAATCTAGACTTTCCTGTCTTGCTTGACACTGTTTTCCAGTTCCAAGTGGACAGGCAAATGCAGACGCTGTTGAGAGCAAGACCTCAGAGGGATGGCTTAGGACAACGTAAGTAGAGAAACGGTCGGTACTTGTGACTAGTGTCCTGTTTGTTGGTGTTTTTAGCCTCTAATGCTTGGTGTGTTCTGCAGAGATGCATCCAATTCAGCTGAGTTAAGTCCAGCACATGATGATGATGATGAGGATGATAAAAGTTCTGGGGACACAGATCCATGCAGTGATGCTGAGGGGACAATCACTTGGCAGCAAACCTCAACAGTCCACAGGAGGAAAAGTCAAAAGAACAAGAAAAAGAAGTCTGAAGGTGTGTTTGTGTTAATTGCATTTGACCTGTTGAGTTGACAATTTCTGAATGAGTGAAAGTACCAAAGTGCGGCCTTAGTTGTGATTTGAAATGTTTCTGCTTTTTTTTTTTTTTTTTTATTTTGTACAGCAGCTGAATCCACAACCTCCTTGTTTGACGTCCCAGACCTCTGGTAGCGAGAGGCCACTGTCCCACACTGGGCTCCTGCTCAGGGTCTCTTCAGAAGCACTTGGGGCACTCTCCTTCAAAGTCCTACAGCACTGGGAGTAGTGTAATGCCCTGATTAATTCATTCACTCTGCAGCTGTGCATACCGTGTCCAAAGCTACCAGCCCAGCCACTTGACTGGACTGTTGAAAGAGAGAACACAAGCCATAACAACAGTTGCCATATTTTGATGTAATGCCAGAGGAGCAGGCAACTCGTCTGGGTAAACACACAGACACACACACACAGACACACACACACACCACCAGATCTTGTAAATCTAAACCAGAAAAATGTTCCTTTATTCTCTGATGTGTTCAGACTGGAATCTGCCACCACACTCATGCTGTCACTTTGGAATCATTCATGGATTTTAACGAGTCACCTGTCGACAGTCTATTTTGTGAGTGTGAGGTGTGTTTGTGTGAGCGCGTGCATGTGAGGGACATGTACATTTTCTGTAGTCTTTGTATCCCTGTGAATTTGTTTCATCAGTCGTAAAAGGTAAAATACCACTTGACAGGTCCTGTAGTTTCTAATGTCAGGGTTACTTAGTATTTTAATGCAGTCAGATATTTTCCCCATTTTAAAATTAAGTTCCGTCAACTTCTCAAGTTTTAGCCGACTTATATGAGCTTATCATCAATGATAATGTGATATTTATTATTGGTGGTATTTTGACCCTTCATGAGAGGTGCTGGTGTTTTTTTTTTGTGTACAGAATTGTTTTTCTTTACATTTTTGTGTTTAATATTTTGTAACTGTGTCAACCTGCAACGATTTCAGAGTATGTTCTAATGCAAAAGGTGTAAACGTTAAGTAAACAAATACTTTTTGTATAAGACAAAGTTTAAAAATCCTCAAATATTTCCTTGGAAAGGGAAAAAATTAAAGAATGTTTCTTAGTAATCTGTTTTCATCTCTTCTGTTTTGAGTTAATAGTCATTGCATTGTAACTTTCACATTTAGAGCACAATTTAATATACAGATTCAGAAATTTTTAACATGCATTTGTTTATCTACATGCTTCAGTTTAGAGGTCCTGGTGACGCTCTGGTAAAACCACAACTGAATGTAGCTAAACATTTGATATATAGCATTAAAACATTTGCTCTAGGAACTTAAATGGGCCACCTTTGACTCAAATCGATTTTACTATATTTCTATATTTGTTTTGTTACCTGTCTGTGTTAAAAGTTAGTAATAAAAGAAAAAATGGAAATTTGAACAATTTAATCACACAGTATCCAAATCTTAAATACAATTCATACTTAAAAATATAGCAATCTCTTGTATTAAAGTGACAGTTCATTGCATTACAGTAATAGTATTCATTATGCACCGACTCCTATGTGACAAAGGGTGCTAGACTTGCTGATCTACTGCACTGAGTTTTGTGCTTTCTTCAGCTTCCTGTACAAGTTGATTTTGTAAAGTATTGTCAATTCATCATCATGTTTCCAACAGTTATACACAGGACATACACAAAAGGCAAATGTTAGTTTGTAACTTTGATTATTTCCAGGCCACAAACTATGTATTTGCCTTATCTTAATGTGCAAAATACTGCTTTTAGCTCTCAGTGAGAACATGTCTGAGATAAAGGAAGTCTCAATAAAACACAAAGCCTCTTTCCTTTTTATTTAACCGATTACATTCAATCCAGTACAGTTGGGCTGAGGAATCCTAGAACCTGCCCATGTTTTTGCTGGTGCAGATTTATGCTCAGTTTCCTCAAGACCCTTGCTTGACCTCCATTAGACACAGCCCAGGAAAGTGACCATTCACACTGAGGAAGAGAACACAAGGAGGAAATGCTTCATAAATATTTAATTAGAGAGCAGACTATGCCAGAAACACTGTTGGGAGTCCTCACCTGGTGTGTCCGAGCAGCACAACCACAGACAAGGTGCTGTCTGGGAGGGATCTGAAGAGTTTTCCCAACCGGCTGTCCAGCTTCTTCATCATGTGATCCATTTCCAGATCCTACACAAAAACATCAAATCACAGATGGGAGTTTTGTTGTGCACTTCCATTGGATCTATACTGAAACAGAGATAATTAAAAAACAAAAAAAACCCACAACATAATACCCCACTGGGAATGTAATCCGATCAGAGCATGGATTATAGAGAAATCCTGTATATTCCTGATACTGTTACCAGCCCTAAACCACTGGACGCTGTCATACATCCCACTGAGTTATATAAAGATTGGATAGTCATTAACACACCTTGATTTATAAGGTTTTTCTATCAAAGGGTTTGACATCCTGAACATCTTAACATCCTTAGTCGAGTTCAGAACTAATAACCACAACACCAGTAGAAACTGGCTTTCAAAGTTCCCTATATCACCTCTGAACTGGGAGAGGTCAGTCTCTAGTACTATCCACCTTGCTAGTGCCATGAGCTGCAATAGTTACAATCTCTTCAGAAAATATTCAGTGTGTGGTAGATTACATTTTAAATAGCTAAAATGTTTTTTCTCCAGTCTCTCTACACTCCATACTGACAAAGTGAGAGCATGTCTGCAAATTTATTAAAAATCCACTCTCATTACAAAAATATCCATTATTTATATACCGCCCAATCCTCACAAGGGTTGCGGGGGAGCTGAAGTCTATCCCAGCTGATTTAGGGTGAAGGCTGGGGACACTGGACAGGTCACCAGTCAATTGCAGGGCTACACTTAGAGACAAACAACCACACATGCTCACAGCCACACCTACGGCCAATTTAGAACCACCAATTAAACTTTTGGACTCTGGGAGGAAGCCGGAGAACCTGGAGAGGAGAAAGATTCCAGGTGCCTTAACCGGGACGCGAACCAGAGATCTTCTAGCTTCTACTTTGTAGAAGCCAATTTAACAGCAGTTACAGTTTTAAGTCTTATTGGGAAAATCTCTGTAGGCGTCAGACATTTGGAAATGGGCAGTTTATCCCAGTCTTCCTGGCACATCCTCTCAGGCTCTGTCAGATTGGATGGGAAGCATCTGTGAACTGCCATCTTCAAATCTTTCTACCGATGTTCTGTGGGGTCTAAGTCTGGGCTTGGGTTGTCCCTAAGGCTTGTTTTGACCGTTTGCTTCAGGTCACTATGGTGCTGGAAGGTGAACAGTCTAAGGTCTCGGCAACTAGTATCCTTTAAGGACCTCTGTGTATTTGGCTGCATTCATCCTTCCTTCATTTCAGTCTCTCTGTCTTTGTCACTGATCAGTGCCACCATGGCATGATGCTGCCACCACCATGCATCACTGTAGGGATGGTTTTAGCAGGTGATGAGCAATGCTTTAGGGTCTATGTGAATAGTTCAGTTTTTAACTCATCAGACCAGAGAATGTTTTCTTCATGCTCTAAAAGTGATTAAAATGTCACCTGACAAACTCCAAGTGGACTGTTAAGTACCTTCTACTCAGAGTAGCTTACATCCTTATAAAAAGAGTTTGGTTGTAATTACAGAGAACACTCTAAGGAGTCTTTGGGTTTTTGGCTTCCTGACTGAGGCCATTCTTGTTCGGTTACTCGCTTCAGCCAGAAGACCAACCATATGAAGATGAATATAATAGTCCTGGTGCATCTAAACGTCTAATAATTCACATTTATTGAGGTAACTGTGCTCCTGGGAACACTCAAAGCTTCACAAAGTGTTTTATGCCCTTGCCCTGATCTATGATTCACCACAGTTTTATAGTGAAGGTCTAAAACTCTTTGGACCTTCTGGCTTGGTTTTTGTCGTGACACAGTATAAATTGTGGGACCTTAAGTATATACACAGATGGACTCCAGTCTTATGGCAGACACATCCCAAGAATGAATAAAGGAAACAGGACAATCTTGTTGACAATTTGGAGCCGTAGGAAAGAGACAGAATATGTTTAAAAATGAGAGGTTTCAGCTTTTGATTTGTAATAAATTTGTAAACATTTCTAAACACATGATTTCACTTGATCAATATGGATTACTGAGTGTAGAATGTTTAATTACAACTGCTTAAATGATCAATTATTCATGTGTGCAAGACTTTATACAGTCGCTCCTCATAACAAGCACTTGTTCCAACAATCATTTATTTTCCTGCCACATGTGCACTTGGAGATTTGGGTGGATGACAACATTTAAGTCATGCATTACCTTTCAGACCATTGTGACGCACAGATACAGTAAGCATGAACTGGGCCTGAAATTAAATGCTCAGTTTTTGCTGTGAGATTTTAGTCTTGATATGAATTAGTGAGACTTAACAGAGGCTGACAGCATCTTCCGAGCATTTGTTTTTTGTATTTTGTCATACCTGTGTGTTAGGCATCGATTTTATTATGATAAAATAAAACCAAGCCAAACTTTGCAAAGTATCTTTAAAAAAAAAACAGAGCAAAACTCAAAGTCTGTGGCAATACTTATGGCCTCGGGCAACTGCAATACTCAATGCACACCAGAAAACAACACTGTTGAATAGATGGAGACAAGAATCCTTCAGAGTCTTACCAAAACATTTAAACTCTGGAAAAAGTCAGTGTTGTTGTCTCAGGCTGTTCTTTCTGTCTAATGATGAACAAACTAAAGCGCTAAGAACTAAGACAAGATGCTAACAGGTTTAAATCTGTCATGGCATGTTTATAATGAACATATACAGCTATCTAAAAATGCACAAAATGATACGTGACAAATAATGCGATGTGTAAAATTCCACAGTAGTTCACGTTTAAGGATGTGTGACAATCAGTCAAATCAGCGCAATATTGACTTTACCTGAGAACTGTGGTACATGTTGGCTGTGTTCTCGTCCTCTGCCGTTTCCCCGTCACCTCTGATTGTGGTCACTGGCGTTGCCATGGCAACCCATGAAGGCAAATGGGGTGGAGTCAGAGATTGACAGATGAGGTAGTTCTCCTGTCGCAGATATTTAGAGGAGCTGAGAGCTGCATGTTTGCCCTCTGAACTCTCGAACTCTGTCAGCCAGAGACACACAATCTTTGTATGAACTCCCACTCAAACTGTGCAGCAAGATATAATTCATCATATAGCTTTTTTTACTCACTTATGCATGCATGTCTTGTATGTTTTCCAGGTTTGGCAGGCAGGATGACTCTCTCCACTGTACCAAAGTGACCAAATGTCTCAGTGACTGTCTCCTCAGACAGTGTAGATCTGGTATCAGTGAGCTGTAACAGGTTTGTTTTAGCTGCTGGCAAACCGTTTACAGGAGAAACACCTGAACATTTACTGTCTAATGTGTGTCCGTTAACCTTTGCAGAACTCTTTATGCATTCAGCCACACTGGGGTTCAGCTTAACGGCGTAGAGGTGACTGGTGTTGAGAGTGTCACCGGTTAAGGCATCAAGAGTCAGATCCAGGTCCAGCATTGACTCATTCATGGGCCTCTGCACCTAAAAATAAGAAATATTAGTACAACTGTCTAGAAAGGTTTGGACATACTTGCAATGGAAGGGAAGAGGTAACAGAAGCAAAAGAATAAAGGGAAGAGAGTTACCTTCATGGGCTGTCCCTGCACATTAAGTCCATTCAGAGTTTTTAAAGCTAGCGTTGCTCCCTCTAGCAGCTCAAACTCGACCTCTGCATGGACCTGGAGACCCAGCATGGTCAGAAAATGTAGGAAAACATAGTGAAGCCAATTCAAAAACTGGAGAAACTCTGAACAATTTAACACATGTAGTTGAAGTGAAGCAGGAATTATCACGATGACTCATAAGGCAGATGACGAGACATACTCTGACGCTTGTGTGCAACATTTTGATTCTTCCAACCGGTCCACAGCAATGGAACAGCCGCCTCACTTGTCTCTCAGAGAAACCTGCAGGGAACGGTCCAGCAAACACCACACACATATCCCGAAGATATGCACACAGCTGCAGGACAAACACACACAGTGAGGAGTACATCCACACGAGATGCAGCAGGACGATACATGTTTGGAATAACTGCCTCACACTCCGGTGCAGCTGCTCCTGATGAAGGAAGCGCCTCTTCAAATGGTTTGAGAAGGAAGAAAACTGGACGACAGAGAGGAAAGGATGCTTTGTCTGTCTCTTAAAGGATTCCAGCACCTGAAGAAGAGAAGATACAAGTTTCAGAAGTAGAGGAGGAAGAGTTTAATGGTCACTAGTGAGGGCAAATAAGGAGTGGAGCAAAAGATGGAGTAAGCAGAGGGAAAAAGATGCAAAGACACAGAAAGGTAGACAGAAGGCACCAGTCTGTCACTGCTGATTTGATTAAAGATACTCTGGTGGTGCAGCAGATTGATACTGATGTATATTCACCTACAACTTAATCAGTGATAATCAAATGCATACCCTGAGCCAAAGAGTAACATTCATCTGTCCTCACGTTGTCACTTTATAGGCCATGGCCAAATTATGCAGAAGTGCCGTGAAAGATTATTCAAAAACAGACACCTTGGGACATTCCAGACGTAATGAATGCAATGCTGCTAATGTCTAACAAACAGGTGAAACTGGCAAACTTGCTGCAAATGAAAACATATCAATTATGATCTGAAGGACAAAACAAGATCATTTGTGTTACAGACACGAGTTTGATCAGGTTAAACTGACTGCTCTTTCAAAAACCACAACCAATTCTCACCTCTTTGTCAGAGCTGTACCACTGCTGATTGGACAGATTCAAGGCGACATCAGAACGCTTTCCTAAAAAGGCTACTGACCGGCCGAGTAGCTGCAGTATGTCAGCAAACCTGCATGATAAAGAACGTAGAATCTGTCATTATGGCAGCCATGATGTTGGTTTCACAGTCAATGAACAACAAACCAGTCCAAACTACAATGAGCCAACTGTAGAGCTGCAAGGATTAATTCATAAACAAAACTCTAATTATAGTTTCTTGAATTGAAATATTTTCTGTGCTTAACTAAATGACAGTATATGCAGATGTGATAATAATACGCTGTCACATAATAACTGTAGAACCTGCCTTTGAAAAACAGCAAAATGTTCCTTTTGGTCTTGTGATGGATTTGAGCCTGCTCTGCCTCTATGGTTTGTACTGACATGAGCCTCCTGAATTTGCACTCAAATTGCTCCAAATTCTCATTTCTAATTGCCACTGTAGGCTGCATAATTCTTGAGAAGGAAAGAGGCAGAAGACGTGCAGAAAAAACAAAACAACTGGCAGAAACAAAAAACAAAAGACAGAAAATCACAGAGATGCTTATTTCTAACAGCACTAATGAATATGGTTGTCAATTTACAGTGGAATTTTTAACTTCACAGATCACAAACCTGGCAAACATACTTGGGATTAAGATCACAGCTCCTCAACAGTTACTACAAATTACAGGTCCCCGTGTAGTACTAGTCCAGTGTGAATAAGGTTTACGAGGGTAAAACTGAAAATCTTCAGAGTGTGGACAAACGACACATATGAAGAGGCCTATTTCGGGATTGGGAAACACTGACAGATATTTTTCACCATTTTCTGACATTTTAAATACCAAGCAAGTGACCAATTAATCTAGAAAACACTCGATAGATTAAACAGCGATGAAAATAACCATTACATGCAGCCCGATCATCTATCGATCCACTGCGGAGAGTGTTTTTAAAATGCTCCATTTTGAGTGTGAAACGTGTTGCTTTAGTATGGAGGTGAAAAAACCCAGAGGAAAGCTATGGTTATACCCAACTCAGTGTGAACATGGTATGAGTGATGGCTGTAAGATGTCAAGAATACAGAAAGAGTGTGTAACATGTTGTACCTGAGACTTGGTGTGGGTGCAGATTTGCAGTCAGAGGACTCCTCCTCCTCTATTGTGTATCCCCACAACTCCTCCAGATGACGTTCTACAACCTGACAGCGAGCATACACAGAAAATGTTGAATTGTTTCTGTGTGTGTGTGTGTGTGTGTGTGTGTGTGTGTGTGTGTGTGTGTGTGTGTGTGTGTGTGTGTGTGTGTGTGTGTGTGTGTGTGTGTGTGTGTGTGTGTGTGTGTGTGTGTGTGTGTGTGTGTGTGTGTGTGTGTGTGTGTGTGTGTGTGTGTCCTAGACAGTTATTTGCTACCTGACGAGGTCCTGTTTTGATGAAGTACTGGGCCAGCTCCAAGGCTGCTGCAGCATCCTCACTGGGATTATGACCCTTCTTCTCTTCGGTTTGTATTTGCCTCCTGGGATGCAAGTGAGAAATTAAATTATTACTTGTGGTAGGAGACACACACACACACACACACACACACACACACAAAACAAGAACTCACTTCAGCACTGTCTCGGCCAGAACCTTGAGCTTAAACCTCTGACCGAACTCTCTTCTGTACAGCAGTGAGGTGTCAATTACATGCTGGTGGATGAGCTGCAGGGAGGACAGACACAATACAGGTCAAAACTCTTACAGAAGAAGTTGTATCTATATTTTAAGACAACCTTTCCAAAATGGAATATCTATTCACGGAATATCTGAAATATGTGACCACTTACCATTACTGCTAGAATAAAGGGAATAAAATTACTTCTGTAAACTACTATGGCACGTTGAGTGAAGCCTGACTTGTTTGTTTTTGTAGTTGATGCATTGGACATGTTTAAAGCAACCAAAAAGGAGCATTGAAAAAAGGGAAAATTGTTACAAACATGAAATAAATATGTTTATGTTTCATCCAGCCGAAAGCCAGCACACACGAGATGTCTCAGTGGTCTTCATTTATTAATAGTGGTGCGTGATTACAAATCTATGAGCAAACAACACATTTCACATTGCGGCTTCCTCAGGCTCACTCAGTATTTATGTTTCATGTTGTGTCAGACTTCATCAGTTTAAAAGCCACACGGTGGCAGACAGCAGTGCATGTCAGTGGCCACATACAGATTATAAATACAATAAATTATGTATGTATGTTTTACTAAAGACACACTTTTCCCTGCGTATACATGGCAAGCTTCACATGGCTGAGGGTAAGTAGTTTGTCCGAGTCACTCACCTTTAGAGCAATGAGGTCATTGTTGATAGAGTGGCCCACCAGGACCGCGTCGCCTGGCAACAGCATCCTGAGTTTTTCCTGCACATCCCGCAGGGTGGTGGTAATTGGTTGCAACATGGCTGCAGTGATACCAGAGAACCTATCAGGAGGCACCCAGCGGCAACGGTGGGAACAGAAATGTGTTTGAAAAAAGTAAGTCAACAAAATAAAGTGTATGGAGAAGTTTGTCTGTACCTCAAGACTTAGAAATACTGGAAAAATGTGCCTTTAAGATGAAATCAATTATATATTCCATGGATTGTCACAGACCCAACTCCAGAGCAAGTATATTGTTGGCCATAAGGTTTTATTCGGATTTTCTGGCCCAGAAAAATGAATGTGTGTGTACTTGGTGAGGTAGTTGAGGATGCGGTTCTTGGGCTTCACCAGATTGTCCAGAACACAGTTCCCATCACTGTCCACCACAGAAACACGAGTCAACTCATGCCCCTTCTCTGTTAGGCACTAAAACACATCCACAAAGTGATGAACAGTTTGGAACAACAGTGGACTTAATGTAATAATTCAAAATATAATAACAGTTGCAAAAGACAGAGAGGCTTTGGTGCAACTTGCTCAGGTTTAACCATTAAAGCTGTGAACACAAGCAACATCTGCAATATGCCAAATCAGGTGAGGGGATGTTTCTCACTGGATTCCACAGTAGAAAGAAGGAATTAACTACATAACTGAGGGCATCTCACCATTTCACAGTCAAGTCCATACAGAGGGCTGCTGTCAGTCACACAGTCAACACTGTCTGTGCTCACAAATTCCTCGAAGCCTGGCATTCCTGTGCCGAGAGAAATTAAACAAGAAGTGAGTAGGAAGAGACTGAGACCATGTCTACATTACACCAACTAAATCTGGAAGCAATTCTGTTCTAAAATTGATGGTGCATTTAAGTGACAACAGGTTTAAAAAAAAAAAGCTTTCAGAAAACAATGGCATATGCATTTTACACAGTTTTGCTTTGACAGTACAAGCTTGGATGTAAACACATTGACACTGTGTTTTTGGATGTCTTATCGTAGTATGGTCTTGTCACAAAGTGACTAATTCCCATAAGAAGATCTTATTTTAGGCCAGCTATGACAGCTGCAAAATAAAAAGCCTGGATAAAAAAAACACTGCTCCTTCACAATGGATAAATGCCTGTTTTACCTTCTTGACCAAATGTAAAACTCAATAAAAATAATGCTCAGAAAAAATAAAGCTCACACACCCTTGACAGGGTAGTGCTTCTTGATCATCTCCTCCTGGGTGAGAACGTAAGCTGTCAGTCCTCTCCTCTGGGTCCCAAACTTGGAGATAACTGGGTGACCTTTCAATGCTGCAGTAATAATACACACATGCACAATTAAGTATTAAGTAAGAGAGAAAAACACTAAAAGAAAACACAAAAACACAACTACTGCTTAGAAAATTACACACACATGAATATTCTGACTAGATAGATAGATAGATAGATAGATAGATAGATAGATAGATCTACCATTTGTATACAATTCTCACCACTATGCAGATCATTGTCTGGTTTGGAAAAATAAACACAGTCCATTTTGGGAAGTTCACTGCTGAAGATTCCAGATGCTACGTTGTTACATGATGGTGTGAAGGTGACCCTCTAGAATGCAAAAACAACAAAAACAATCCTAAACACTGATGCTATGAACAGAATTTCTCTCCTTAAATAATTTATGTCAGTGTATTTACATTCCCTCTGGTTACTCACAGTGGTGTATTTGGTCCTGAGTTGTCGCAGGCTGAGGTAGTGTTTGTAAAAGTGACTCTGCGTCAGGCCCTCCACGATCACAACATTTAAACCTTCAACTTTTTTCTGATGGCGGAGGCGGCACCAACTAGGACAGAAACAGTTTGAGACCTACAAGTTATGGGGGCTGCAGTCTGCAAGTAAAGTCTTTTTATTATTATTGGTGCACAGGGACACAGTATAAGTTAGTTACTGCATATTATTTGCTGAGAAATGACACAGTAGATAACACTTTACAAGCATAGTCATTACCTGGGTTGTTTGATGCCACCTGTTCTCCCCAGAGCAGCGTAATGCAGCAGCTCAGTCAGCTTATTCAGTGTAATTGGTTGTTGAAGGCAGTCGAGCGGCACTGAGACCCTCGGTGAGCGAGAGAGACGTCCACTCTGCAGCGCTTCATCGCCCTCCTGCTCAGTTTTTAATGTCTTGGCCTTCTCATGTGCTCCCACGGCTGTGTTCTTTCTTTTCTTTGTGTTGCATAATGATGGCGATGATGACAATGATGATGAAGACTCCATGTTCAAGCTGACGTTCATAATGGGTATTAAAAAACAATTGAAATAGCATTGTATTGCAGACATTAAATGACAACTGCATATGTTTGTTTACTGCTGAGATTTACTCTCCAATATAAGTTTGTATTGTTTCAAGGTGCATATATATAAAGAAAGCAAAAAGAATTCAGTAGTTACTGATATGTCTGTAACGATTACTTCCATTGCTGACTAATCTCTGGATTATTTTCTTATTATTCTTATCAGTTGATTAGTCGTATACCCCGTGTTAAACAAGAGAACCAACGAATACTGACTTTAACAAGTGTGTAAGGTGACATACTAAAGTGCATTTATATTAACATTCATATTAAGATGAGCTGGTTCTGTGGATTCAGTGTTGTGGCTCATTAATAGTAAGAGTTATACAGGTAACACTCCTAGCTAGCAAACGCTTTCAAAAATAATTTACACTAAATACATTTGTAGTTTTGAGAATTTATAAGTCGTGTAGGGGCCTGAGAAGGGTAAAAAATGAATAGAAATGAGTAAATACCAGATATTAGGGGTCCAGCTGGGTAAAAAATGAAGCTTCCTCCTAGAGCGTAGAAACACATATACCACATGGGCAATGCACGATCCAATGCGTGGTGTCAAGTTTAAAAAATACTAGTGATACTTCCTGTTTGCATTTTTAAAAAATAAAAGTTCAGTAGCGACAACTGTCGGTGAGTGTAACTAAAACTGCCGAAATGTGGTTGTGTTTGGTCTGAGAAAATGACACTTTGGACATCAGTCTGGCTCCATGTGTACATATAAATCTTCTCCCTATGTTCTGTCCTGCATTAACTGCGTATAAACCCAGTGCAGTATGCTGTTATTTTGATAGGAAGTGGTAAAAACAGAACGCCGCTTCGCTTCCTTACGGTTTTTCTGTGTCGACTAATTGTATCTGCAGTCGTTTCTGTTGACTTGCAGAGAGACATAATCGAGCTCGGATTGATAGATGCGCATTTTAAAAAAGGTAGCGCGGTTTTGCTTCGTTTCCAATGTCTAGACTTTGGCTTCACCCTTTGATAGTACTACAGTTTTACCGTGAAGTTATTGATCAAAATCCCACCGTCAAGCAATAACTATGTCTACAAAGAAACTGGCAAAGTAAGTGAATGCGTTAGCTGTTAGCTTGCTACACAGCTAATCCAAACAACAAATTAAACACACAAAGGAGCAAACTGTAAAAGCGGTGCAAATTTAAATATTTGGGCCATAAACTAAATGTTTAAATATTGTTTTACGTTTCTGACATCATAAAAGTCACCAATATGTCTATATTAACAATATATTCAATTAATATTCGCTTAGTTAGTTTAGTATTGCAATGATGAAAAACCATTCTGTTAGATTTCAGGTTGTTTTTTTTCATTTCTTTCTTCACAGGGAATTAGGATTATTGAGGCAGCGGAGTCAGTCCTCCTCTGGGTCAAAGAAATCTACAGTTTCAAGTGAGTGTGATCCATCCAGTTGACAATGTTCACAGTGTTTATGTTTAGATTTGATCCCTTTCACTGTACATATGTATGTATGAACTTTTTATTTATATGTCTATTGGCGTGGAAAATGTGGGTTTCTTTCAGATCAAATATTTTCATATCTCGTTGTGATTGACTTTGAGTCCACTTGCTGGAGAGAAAAGAACAACTACAGTCAGGAAATTAGTAAGTGGCAGAAAATTATTTTTTAAAAATCCATTCATTATCTTTTTCACCCATTTTGCCATTGAAATGTGCCCATTTTTTGTTTCTTCCTTTCTGTAGTTGAATTTCCTGCTGTTCTGTTGAACACAGCCACAGGACAGGTCGAGTCTGAGTTTCACACTTATGTTCAACCCCAAGAACATCCCATACTGTCCGAGTTCTGCACTGAGCTGACCGGGATTACACAGGTGTGTGTGCATAGGGAAAACTCTACAAGTCTAAAAATATTACTGTACTTCTGATTGATTTGCACTGTATAGTTTCATATTATGTCTGACAGCTTGATTTCTCTGCCTCATAGACACAGGTTGAGGCAGGGATCCCCCTTCAGATCTGTCTCTCTCGGTTCACCCGCTGGCTGCAAAACCTTCAGCTCGAGATGGAAGTGG
Organism: Amphiprion ocellaris; assembly: GCF_022539595.1. Taxonomy (NCBI): domain Eukaryota; kingdom Metazoa; phylum Chordata; class Actinopteri; family Pomacentridae; genus Amphiprion; species Amphiprion ocellaris. The sequence goes on from NC_072769.1 coordinate 37,480,070, forward strand.
TCTTTTCCAACAAACAGCAGAGATGTTCTGCCCCTTTGCCTTCTCAGAAACTGTGTACTTTCCTCACATGGTCAGGTAAGAGTCATTTACATTGGTTGTCATGTATGTAAGATCAGTGTTGCTTTAAATTATTATTTGTAAACCTCCTCACAATCTGATTCAGTTAAGGAGATCCTTTCTTTTATCAGAGGGAAGACAATACAAATTATCAGTATTGTTGAAACTAGTGAGATATTAAATGCAAGAGAAAATCTGCTTGAACACATTTAATCGTAATGTGTCTCCATCTGTTTTGTGTATCAGACTGGGATCTTGGAGTTTGTTTGCAGTATGAATGTAAACGCAAACAGCTTCATAAACCTGATGTTCTCAACAGCTGGATAGACCTGAGGAGCACATACAGGGTAAGTACCAGCTTGCTCGCTTGGTCTTTGGACCTTTGCTGTCTTTCATTCTAGGTATATGTTTTTCAGTCTGTAAAATATTTTAAATCATGGCAAATTGCCATCTTAATTTGACAGAGACCACAGTTACATATGTATTTGTGTGAGCATGACTCCAAACACCAAAATCTACCGAATTTACAGGTGCCTGAAATAATGGAAAAGATTAGATCATTTCTCTTATGATTATATAGACATATTTATACTTCAATTAAAGGAATATCTACCTTGTCATAGACTGAGTAATTAGTCTTATTTGGCCTCATGTCACCTCTATTGATCTTGTAATGTCTAAACCTCCATTTTTTTTTGTATTTCCAGCTGTTTTATGCCAGGAAACCCAAAGGCCTGAACGGGGCACTTCAAGATCTAGGGATACAGTTTTCCGGGAGAGAACATTCTGGTACAAATAAAGCAAACATATCTTGGTTTAGATTATTCTACACATAAAGCAGCCTAACCTGCTCCTCTTTTGATTTTTCTATGCTCCTGTTCTTCATGTTTCTCCTCTTTTCTCAGGTTTGGATGACGCCCGAAATACAGCTCAGCTGGCAGCAAGAATGATGAGAGATGGCTGTGTAATGAAGATCACCAGGAGCTTGGAGAGGGTGAGTGGTCGTCCGACGACGTCCTGAAATTTCGGCCTTCAGCTTCACCTTGCCAAGGAGGCAGTTTTATGCAGTGAATATATTGAGATCAAGGATGGAGCTTGTTCTGTACAAAAAGATTCTACAGTATATGTAGAGTTCATAAATCTTTTTGTGGTGACACACTTTAAAGCTTATTTAAATAAAGAACTATAAAACTGGACTTCTGCAGTCATAAACAGAGGCTTCTGTGCCTTTTCTCTAGATTTATACTTGATTGGATGGGAAGTTTGAACAGTTATGTTGATGGTTGGCAAGTGGAAATCAAGATAGCTAATTATGTAGTTCAAAAGAAGGATCTGGTGTACCACTAACCACTGCTGCCAGGAAATATTTTGACAATGCAATTTTAAGGAAAGTCAAATATGGGCTGTATTTTAAATTACTTATTATACACTTCATATTTTCTTTTCGTAGACCTCTTTGATAGTCAAACCCATGTTTGGAAACACTGCCTGTCCTGCAAACAAAAAGACAGAAAACAGGAACAACAATAAAAAGGAAAATACTCTCACTGCAAGCAGACCCTCATCATCCAAAATTCCTCTAAAGGCTGCTCAAAAACAGCCTTGTTCAGAGATCATCACTAGGAATGTGGACATAAAGGAAAACTCAAATTCAGTTCAACAATCTGTTCAAACCTGTCAAAGCCTGATCTCACCTAAGACACTACTCAATGGTGCGATGACCCCTTTATGGGGAAACAGCAGGAGGTCAGTTACAGCAGAGGCTGCAGCTAGCCGTTCCTCCTCAGTTATGATCAACTGTACTTCACCACGCAATAACAATACCAGCCTGGTTCTGTGTTCTACTACCATGAACTGCTTTTCACACCTACCTCAGCCAAACCAGGAATCAAAAACAGGAGCAACACCAGGACTGGTGGAGGAGGAGGGAGGTGCAGAACTTTCAGTGGAAACAGAGGAGAGATGTGGTTCTTATGACGATGTGGTGCTAGATGGTGATGAATGTATTAGTGAAACAGACAGAGAATGTGATACTGAGTACATATCAGACTTTGACAGTGGATGTTATGAGTGGGAAGAGACAGATAATTCACTTTCACCTGGAGGTCAGTGCACATTTAATATAAGAGAAACAATGAGTGCTGGAAACTCCAAAGTGCAAAAGATAACTAGTGATTCATCAACAACCTCTAACTCGACAAAGACATTAAGATCCCATATTACAGTCTCTAATAGCTTAAATGAAGTGGTGCAGCATTCAACATCCTCCATGTCGGATAGTTATTTTGCTGTGCCTAAAACTGTGACCTGGAGAAAACCAAATCAGTGCAAAACAGGACTTAGAACCTCTCTACAACTTCAGGAAACATCCGATGGGAAAACAGACAAGTCTTCTCTAATCAGACCAAAGCCCTTTGTTCCAGAAAAGACCTCCACCCCCAATACCTCCTTTGCCAGGCCCAAACCTGTCATCACCCAACACACAAAACACAAGGAGACCCACAAGCCATCCTTTACCATCTACACTGAACCAGTAAAACAGACTGCAGCGCCCCCCGGTGGTGCTCTGTACATCCCCATGTATGTCCTCTCCTCTTTGTCAACCAACACACTCTCCTCCTGTACCAATCCTTCCTCCACTTCAGTGAAAGGAGCACACAAGATCACTTCCCCTCTGTGTGCATGTGGTCGTCGTGCAAAGCGACAGGTTGTGTCCAACGGCGGTCCAAACCACGGCCGAGGGTTCTATTGCTGTCCAGTACGACGCTCGGGCAGTGGAGGCAGGGTGAAGAAAGGGTGTGAGTTTTTTAAATGGGAGTCGGCTCTGATGAAGAACAGTTCAGTGGTCGCTCCTGCTGTCGGTTCTTCTGTTTCACTCTGTCAGATGAACTCTACCCTCACACATCGTCCACCACACAGGTCATTGGTAAGAAAAAGCTATTAGAGAAACTGAAAGGGGAGAAGCGTAAAAACGAGGAAAAACATGGAACACATTACACTGTGTCCATACACTGTAATGTCTCAGTGAGTCTTGAGCAGAACAAGGACATTTTTGAAAGTGTTTTATGTGTACTTATGTTGTTAATGTAACCTATGCAATTCAATGTTGTTATTTTATGAACTTTATCAACTAATAACTTATTTAAGCAACTGTTGTAGGTTTTGATTAACTGATAGTTACATAAAAAGGGTACAATCTAGAAAAAAAACCCTGGCAGAATCAGTTAAGTATAATAAAATTAGTTTATTATACTACTTTTACTGAGTATAAAATGAGTATCCTTCCTTGAATCAGCTACTGCTCCAAATTGCACTCATGTTGGACACACATCAGCAATTCACATCTTATTTAAGCAACTTTTGTAGGTTTAAATCAACTGATAGTTACATTAAAAAGGTTATTATTCTAGACAGTTCCTGTTGCAGGATCAGCAAAGTATAATAAAATGAGTTTTCATGTACTTCTATATGGTGGTTTTGCCTGGGTAAGCAACTGGCTCAATTGCAGGACTTTTTGTATCATAGTTGACATTTTTGCTGTTTTCGGGTCTAAAATCAACATCACCGCCTATAACCAAACACCACATGGCATTTTTTGAGAAAGATTCTTCTAAAATATTATATATACAATTGAGTAAAATTGAAATTGAAAGTTATTTATAAAGATATTGTAGTAAACCTGTTGACATGCGATAAATCCACACTTGACTCACACACTACTTTATATTAAATAACTCAGAAAGCCTTGGAGTCTGGCCAGTCTTTTCTTCAGGAGGAAATGACATCATGTGGAGCAGGTCATGTGATGTGGGCAGGTCAGGTGTTTTTGTAATGGCTAACTTGGTTGAAAATGATTTCTCAGACGCAGATACAATTTGTTATTTTCCATATAAAATTTGATTTATTGCCAAAAAAGAAATATCTGTCATGATTATCTCAACATAATAAAAAGAACACAATCAAAACTATTTCTGAATAAGCTCGTTTTATTAATGTTTAGCTAATTAGAAGGTGGTTGTGATTAACTGAGACGGTTATTTAGTTGACATTTTAGTGATACCCAGTTATTTTTATTAATAAGTAATTGTTTCCATAATAAATAATTATGGAATTTGTAAAGACACGATCATAATGAACATAAAAAAAACATTAGTTTCTTTTACTTCTATTAAAAATGTATGCAAGATATATCCCATGGTCTTCAAAAGTCCGTCACTAATATATTGGCCCAACTGATAAGACTGATTGCCAAAAGAAATTACATTTTGACCTGCAGGGGGAAAAATAAACTGAGATATTATGCCACCCCAGTGTGAGTAATGATCTCAGTCTGGCCACAACTATGTAAATGTCTGCAAAGAAATAAATTATTATTATTAGATAGATAGATAGATAGATAGATAGATAGATAGATAGATAGATAGATAGATAGATAGATAGATAGATAGATAGATAGATAGATAGATAGATAGATAGATAGATAGATAGATAGATAGATAGATAGATAGATAGATACTTTATTATTCCTGAGGGAAATTCAAGTTTTACTTGTTTTACTGTATACTACTGTGTATTTCTGTATACTAAATATTTTGTTTTTTTTAACGTGCACTGGCGAGAAATTTATATTATAATTTTATTTTTTTATTTATATATATATATATATATAGATAGATAGATATAGATATAGATATAGATATATATAGATAGATAGATAGATAGATAGATAGATAGATAGATAGATAGATAGATTAGATATATATATAGATAGATAGATAGATAGATAGATAGATAGATAGATAGATGTACAAAAACAGATATAAAGATAGTAAATTCAGCTTGTTTCACTGTTTTACTGTATATTACTGTATACTAAATATTTTGCGTTTTTTTAACGTGCACTGGAGAGAAAATTATAATTAGATAGACAGATAGATAGATAGATAGATAGATAGATAGATAGATAGATAGATAGATAGATAGATAGATAGATAGATAGATAGATAGATAGATAGATAGATAGATAGACAAAAATCTATATAAAGATAGTAAATTCAGCTTGTTTCATTTTGTGTTTTGTTATTTTTAGCTTTGCCTTTCCGAACGGCCCAACACTTTTGTCCCTCCTGAGCCGCCGTACAGGACTGTGTTGTTGCTCCGCTGTCCTTCCTTGAATCAGCCGCAGCTCGAACTTGAACACATGTTGGACCCACAGACGGCATCGGTCTCACAACTCCTCCGGGTTTTCACTTTGTAGCTGCTGCAGCTTTACGACCTCAGACAGCTCGTGTTAGCCTCTGCTGCTTAGCTAACGGCTAATAAAGTCCGGGAGGAAGAGCCGAAAACGAGCGGGTCGCTGCTGCTGCTGCTGCTGCTGAGCCTCAACTCTCTGCTCGGTGTTTGAGCCGCTTCGAAGCCTGCAGGGAACATGTCAGCCGCGCAGAACGAGTCCAGGAAGCGGAGCAAGAAGCGCTATGGGGCCGGTCACCACAGCAAGAGGTGGAAGGGCTCCCGGGAGCTGGAGGTGGGCATGGAGGGGATCCTCATCACATGCAACATGAACGAGAGAAAGTGCACCGCCGAGGCCTTCAATCTGCTCAGTGAATACGCAGAGCAGCTGTACGGGCCTGAGAAGGTGAGTCTACTGCTGCTGCTGCTGCAGCTGCAGCTGCTGCTGAGGGAGGAACAGTTTTCATGCACTGGGTCATTGGAAAACTGGGGGCTGGTTTCTTCAATCTGTTGTCTCAGACTGTTGGAGAAAAGAAAACATCCAAAATGTACCTTTAGCTGTTTAGTTTGCAACACTGTTGGACAGTGAGATAACTCCTAAGTTGTATATTTATGCATAATTTTTTTTTTTTAAATGTAATGCATTACTCAAATTAGATACCTCAGATACCTATATTCCATTGAATATGAGTCACTTCTGACCCATGTTGTGCATCAAAGGATTAAAATAGTAACTATATATGGGATTTTACAGTTAAGGCTGCAGTTAATGTTTATTTTCACTGTAGATTATTTTCTTAATCAAGCCATTAATTGTATGGTTTAATTTTAAAAATTTTAGAAGCTTTAAAACAGAAGTAATTGTCAGATTTTCAACTTTCTGAAGATTGGTGAACTAATCCTGTAACATCTGCAAATCTAAGCTTAAAATTTGGATGAAAAATACTTTTATTTATCCATGCAAAATGTAAAACATGCCAATCAATGCTTCCAAAACCCCAAGATGACCTTCCCAAATGTCTTGGTTTGTCCACAACCCAAAGATAGGAGGTTTGCTGTCACAGAGGAGCAAAGAAATGAGAGAATTTTTCAATTTAAGAAGCCGGAATTAGAGAATTTTGACTTTTTTCTTTGCAAAACTATTCAATCTGGTGAAACACAGTAGTTGCAGATAAATTTAATAGATGAGAACTAATCTAACAGTTGATTAATCATTGCGGCTCTATGTAGAATATTTGTAGGAGCTTCAGTAGAAATCAGCGGAACTTCTCTTGTAGGTTCTTGAAGATGTTTCACCTTCATCCAAGAGGCTTCTTCAGTTCTCAGTGACTAATGGAGAGTTAGTCACTGAGAACTGAAGATACTAGACTTTCCAGTTTAATTCCTGTATATATTGTATAGTTTTTACAGAGCAGTTTATTCATATACCCCTAAAAACCCTGATGTATAGAACATTTTATTTCTAACATCATGGCAAAGTTTTTTTTCTAGCTGTTCATGGTATTTTCTTATTTTATGGAGTGATTTTATATATATATATATATATATATATATATATATATATATAAAAAATTTTTTTATATATATATATATTTTATATATTTTTTTTTTTATTTTTATTTTTATATATATATATATATATATATATATATATATATATATATATATATACAAAATGAACAAAAATTCTAAACTTGACTGTATGTTGTGTTCAGCATTCTGCTCTAGAACTTCTTCCAAATAGTGCATATTTGGTTATATAATACTTAATTTACATATTTTCAGAAAAAAACTATTTCAAAAAACATATAATGCAGGAAATAATTGTGTTCATATAAGTAATCAACTGATGCTCGTGGAAAGTGAAACCATAGTTCTATTAATATTTTCCTTCATCTTATGCTATAAATTGTCTTTGATTTATGCCTGGAGGTAGCCAGACTAAAACTTTTTCTACCTTCAGTTCCACTGTGTCCAACACGCTCTTCAGCTGGACTTAGATCCTGTAGAAACAGGTTCCTCTTTAAGAATCAAAAATACTTTTTAAAGGCCAAATGCCAAATATTTGCTGTGATCAGTTTCTTAAATTATTTTTATTGTTTTATTTCCTGAAATAGTAAAATACTTCTCTTTGGTTGGCTGAATGGTTTGACAAAACAAGAGATAGTCTATGCAATTTATTATCAACAAACTGCTACGTTAGACCAACTAGAGTTTAACTAAGCGCCGCTCTTGATCACAGCTGCAGGAAAATGCTGGTAGCAGCAGTGACGAAGAGGAGGCTGAGGAGGAAGATGTTGATGTTGCACTGAAGAAAGAAGTGGCACAGCTGCAGGCATCTGGAACTAAACAGGAGAGACGCTTCCAGGCTCTCGATAGCGGAGCAAACAACGTCATCTTCATCCGAACTCAGAATCTAGGTAAGAACTTCTAAATAAAAGAGTAGTTGGTCTGATGCATTTTTAGCTTTCAGTGTGATTGTGATTACGATTTGTGTCTTTTTTTTTCTGTCCAAGAATCTGACAAACTGGTTCATCACATCCTGTCTGATCTTCACATGACCAAGAAGAAGAAGTCACGCGTGATCCTCCGAATGCTGCCGGTGAGAAAATAGAATCACTGAATGTCAATCTAACTGTTTAATGTGGTCCAAGTGGTTTAATAGATGCAGTATAGAAATGTGTTACAGTAGAATAAGCAGAGAGGTACTGATTCAGTCCAGCATTTAAGAGTCTGAACAAATATCTACACCGTTCTGCCACAACATTAAAACCCGCCGCCTAATATTGTGTAGGTCCACTTCATCCCACCAAATCGGCTCTGATCCACCAGCCCATGGACGAGGAACCTCTGTGGTGTCCTCTGAGTTGCAGGGTTGGGCCTCTACCAATTAGGCTTGTTCCAGATCATCTCCCAGATACTCGGTCTGATTGGAATCTGTGCAGTTTGGAGGCCAGAACATGAGCTCTTTGTCATGTTCCCCGGGCCGTCCCTGAGCAGTTGTTGCTGTGTGGTAGGACATATGGTCCAGCTGGGGGCAGCTCCTGCTGCTGGGGAGTGGCATTGCCATGTGGACAGGGTTGGTGTTTGGTCTGACATAGTAAATAGGTGGGTGTTATCTGTCGAAGTAACATCAACTTAACAGCCAGAACCAAAAGATTCCTGGCACAATGTTGCATTGCAACAAGATGCTTAATGTTACTCAGTTCATTTGGCAGTTGTTGCTCATTTGTGTATTGATTTTAAAATGAGATATTGTTTGATATTTGCAAAACGGCTTTCAAATCCCGATCTGACTCATAAGGTGTAGGCGGCAGGTAGAAGCCTGTCATTAGCCGCTCATGTCAGACAGCTTTGTCCTCTACTTTCACTATTTGGATTTTACTGTATCCAAAATCCACTTTACAACAACAGCCTCCAGGCAGGGTTGGCCTGAGAATTTCAAGTTTTGCAAATCTTTCTGTGTAGATTCTTAGTCATCCAGGACTTCTCTTTCAGGCTCCTGAACCTTGCAAAGGCAGTGGGATGTTTTTTTCGTTGATTATCCATTTCAACGACGGTGCTCATCTCCTTGCATGCCAGTGTTCCACTAAAACGATTCCCCGTATCACCAGAACACAGAAGCCGCATGCTGCACTTAGCTCCATCTAAGTCGATGGTGACTGGTTTAAAGAAACACAAACAAGCCAGAACATATTTTTTCCTCTATAGCAGAATGATGAGGTGCAGCCAGACAGGTTTGTTTTGCAGAATGAGCTGGCTGAGTGAGAGTATTAGAATCCAAACCACTTTTAGCTCTGCAACATTAATATATATGATAGAAGTATAAGGACTAGAATAATTTAAGTTTCCATGCTGTCATCCACAGTGCCTGATCCTTGTTTTCATCTCCTCCAGGTGACTGGAACATGCAAGGCCTTCCAGGAAGACATGGTGAAATACCTGACCACATTCCTGGAGCCTTGGTTCAAAACCCCAAACTGTGCTACCTACCAGATCGCTTTCAAGGCTCGCAACAGCAGCCACAACAAGAGGGATGAAATCATCAAATCTATTGCAGGTAGACTTGGGCGCCTGTAATATTCATATATTTTCTCATTGCTGCACCACTGCTGACTTGTTCTTTTGATTCTGACCACTACAGGTCTTGTGGGGAAGTTAAACCCAAAAAACAAAGTGGATTTGACTAATCCTGAACTGACGATCATTGTGGAGGTCATCAAGGCCGTGTGTTGCATCAGTGTGGTAAAAGACTATACACTGTATAGAAAGTACAACGTACAGGAAGTAGTGAAAGAGGACGTACCCAAGCCTGATGGGACCGCAGCAAAAATAGATTCAAACACAACCGAGAAGAAGGAGAAACAAGATGCAAGGGAGACGGACAAAGAAAAGAAGAAAGGTGAAGACAACGAGGACAAAAATGAGTCAGAGGACAAGAAGGAGGCTGATAATGGTGAAGGTGGGGGGGAGTAAAAGCTCACATTTACAGAAACCTCATGGTCAGTTGATGAGACATCATCTTAAGTTGCTTTATATTCTAGTGTGTTTGTGTTACATGGACTGATAACATGTTTTGTAAAAACATTCAGGTTGGCAAAAGTCAAAATGATCGTAATATAATTTAATGTTTTTTAATGTTCATAAACTGAGCTGTCTCTTTCAGAAAACCGTGGTTTTGAATTAACTTTACATACCAATATAACTGCCAGCAGCTGACAGTTTTTCAATCTGAATTTGATTTTTAATGTCTGTGTCAGTTTATTTTTGACATTTTTACTCAAAAAAGAGGAGTTTTGCTCAGGTTAACAGGTGTGTCACATTTCATATCTGTCTGGCTTTTGTAACTGTTGTTTCCTAAGCTAGTCCCCAATTAAAACTACCTGTGTGTTTGACTGATTTACCACCTGTTCTTTACTTATTTTGTGTTTCGTGTTATAGTGGTCGGAAAAACAAGGTTAAAGTAGTGGAGGAGAGACGACGTTAAAAAGAGGTAAAGGATGATGAAAAATTCCATTAATACAGTATAGACTGTGTATGCTGTGTCACACCTGTAGGGTGGAAAAAATATTGACGTTTGGTTGATTTTGCTTTTTTACTCCACAAGATGGAGTTAATGCCTCATTTTACAGAGTCATGAGAATCATTGGGAAAGATTCACAATGGCTGTTTGTCATGGATGAACAATTTACCAAAAAATCATTAATATCACTAAGATCCTGCCTTTGTTTTAGGTACATCACCTATATTTTATGTAGTTTTTAAATGTTTTGAACGTAAACAGTAGAGGCTTTCATATTGGTTTAAAACACATTCATTAACAGATCCAGCTGTACTATATCTCAGTACAGATGTAATTATTTTAAATGTGTTGGATGTTAAAGTAATTTAGCAGGAACAGTTGAACCTGTGATACCAAGGAACTGCACCGGTCTCTGGTGAGGTAATTAGTTTTTTGAGTGACAATATGCCTCAATAAAATTTGTCATAATATATTTTTGGGTTGTTATTGTGAAAACAATTTTTGAGGATGGTTTCTTTTTGAAAGATTTTTTTTTTTTTAAAAACTGAAGTAACATAGATACAGGACTTTGCTATAAAGTTAAAACACTCGGAGCTGACATGTTGGTGTTTACAGGTAAGTTTCCCGTTTTCATCATCTTAGTTTATCTCAGCATCCTAGAATTTCCTAAATAGCTCAGACACATGAACAGCTGAGGCTGATGGGAGTGACGTTAGCTTTGAAGGTGTTCATGCATAAAAGACTTTTGACCTGCTGATGATGCTCGATTTAAAGACAAAGGATATGATGCAATCCCAAGGAGACATGAACATTATCCAGTATTGAACATTTGTTGAGATTTTTCAGTCTGATCCAAAGACGCGAATCAAACAAAAAGATGCTGTCTTTGGAGCAATGCTGTAAAATATGAGTACTGCTTTCTGTTCTGTGTTGGTTTTCCAGTGTTTGCAAAAGATTTTGCATCTGTGGCTTTTTCCAGAGTTTTTGCATCCATTCACTTTACAGATTTCTACTAGAATATGTGATCGTATTCCTGCTGAACTATCCTGGGTCTGTCCTCTGCATCTACCGAGCATTCCTCTAAAGGTCACACACTGTTTAATGGCTTTTCTTTTCAATATATCAGCAGGAGGACATGGCTATGTTTAGAGATTTATGGGTAGACTCATCAAAGTGAAGTGTCTAAAATTAAGAGAAACTGAAAAAAAATGTCTCTAAAGCATAAAGGGTGCAGTATACTAAAGTCTTGGATAGAGTGTGGTAATGCTAATTAATTATAATAACAAACTCCAGTCCGTGTTCTCTATCACGTACACACACATGCATTAACTGATTTGTGAATTCTTTTCCTGCTCATTACACTTGGGTTGAACTGTTGCTGTGACCTGCCAGTCATTATCTCCACCGTATTCAGCTAAAACTCACAAATTGCATTTCCACTGGCTCTCAGGTGCCCCAGTCAGTGAGACCTGCTGACAGGCTTGAAGCTCTGCTGCGAAAGGGAAGGATTGGATGTTTGCAGCCTGCCAGCGTGTTATTAGTACAATACCAATTACTCTGTGTAACTAGCATACATAATGGCTAATGTACAATGATGCCTTGTAATGATATGTTGGCTGTTGGGTGAAATTCAGGTGTGATATTATTTCCCATAGATGCAAAGGTGTTTTTTTTAAATTAATTTTAGTAAATGTCATTGCTTTCCCCAGAAATAGAAATTAATAGCACCAGAAGGTTATTAAAATTTCCTAGTCCCTGCATTAAAACCATCCCCTGTAAGCTGACAGTTTAAAATGTTTAGCCAGGAACAGCATAATCAAAATCAAGGGAATATTTGCAGTAGTCACTAAATGGTGTTGTCTGCTTGAAAAAATAGACTCTGATGTTTTAATTGCCCCCAAAGCCATGTCTAATTAAACCTCTGTGGGCACTAAAGCCCACTGGTTTCCAGCCAAAGGCACACAGGCACGTACACACTGCTCTGCCACCCAGGATTGTGCACTCATTCAGGTTTAAATGTCACAGGCCTGTGAAACAATTACATCCACAGGCGCATGTGCACACAGTCCCCAGGGTCAGGATTAGCATCCATTGGTGTGGCTCCATATCTGACCTTTATGAGTGGTTAAGTAGTGCTCTCCGGGGTCTCATTTGTCTCACTTTAACCGAACAATGGCCTCAGCCCCCTCACAACTGTAGCCTTCTCTCTCTGAGTGCAGAAAGAACATGCTCAAGCTGAAATTGTTGAGCTTCAGAGCTCATCAAGGACTTCAGGTCTACTTTTACTTACTTACATGTGGATAAAATGACCATTAAAGCCCTGTAAGTAGTGGTTTCATAATGTAAGCAGTGCATTTTAACCATTGTAATTCCTCACTAGATGAGCAAGAATCGAAATTCTAAAGGGCATTTGGTTCCTATTTACTAAAGAATCAGCTTGGGTTACGTCACTGTTATGTTTGAGTTTTTAGCGTTTAGCGTTTTTAGCATTTCAGCAAAACGAAGCATGTATAGAGTGTGTCACTAGATGGCTGTTTTCAGTTTCATGTAATGATGGAAACTGAATTGATGGAGACTCACATATGTCAGCTACTTTGCAGACAGCCACCTGTTTTGCTGTGAACTTTCATTCACAGACACAGAGAGAGTCTTCTTCCTGAAGGGGTGTGGACAACAGCGGCTCAGCTGAAATTTAACATAACAGACACTGAAACAAGTACAGGGTTAACACCAGAGATTATACAGTCATGGTGAAATGAAGCATCTCTGTGGTATTTTAAGCCTAAATTTGAAAGACACATTATGGGACCATGTGAATCTTTATTTTCCAAAAGGACAGTATGGGACCTTTAATAATTCATCTGTACAGTATTTTGACTGATATCAGCCAGACAAGAAACAGTGGAGGATAAATCTGATGATGTTTGATATTTTTTACAGCACAAAAAGACCCAAACTGGCAAGAGTGTGCTCAAGAGTACTCTCTTAAACACATCAGTAAGCCACACAGTTTCACATGGTTTCCTAATTACACGGGCTCTGTAATTTACTTGGAATCATTCCCACATACACTGTCCTGCTGTTAATTCTCACAAGAGCACCAAATGTTTAGTAATCTGCATAAGAACACACCATATGGTCTACTTACTAAGCAATGAATGCTAACTACTACAGGAACCAGCTGTTTCAAGAAACTACATGTTCCATGACTGCTGATGAGGACTGTGTCACAGAATTGAAAGCTACAGCACTGAGTGAACCTTGAGTTGAGACTATTTTGTCTGCTACATTAGATATCCCTTCTGCCATAGTGCAATTATAATATTATACAAGCTCCAAATTAAACATCCTTGAAACTTGAATTTTAACATTTTTTTGCTGGTAACCAAAGATTGATTTTCTCCTCAAAACCAATTAGATTTAATTTTCATAGCTTTTATCTTGTGATGCCTTCAAGGAGTCATGAACTCGACACTGGGAACTGTTGTACCAGAACTATTAGATTAATATTTGCAAAAGAGGGATATTGCATGTTAACAGTTCTTCTTTTTACTCTTAATAGAACTACCATTTCTAAGGACGGCATTTTGGCAGTAAGAACAACACGTGTGAATAATAAAAGTAATCCATCCATCTATTATCTATCTAAACACCGCTTGATCTTCTTTAGGGTCACAGGGACACCCTGAATAGGTCACCAGTCTATTGCAGGGCTACATATAGAGACAAACAATCACACTCACACCAATGGACAATCTAGAATTACCAATTAACCTCAGCATGTTTTTGGACTGTGGTAGGAAGCTGGAGTATCCGGAGAAAACCCACACATGCAAACATGCTTAGGCCAGGAATAGATTGTTCCATGCTGGCTCACTGCTTACGGAGACAAATGACCAAAACAGAGCCATTGTTAATGTTTTAATGTGAAAAGTCATATTTTTCTGTAAAGAAAAAGTCATACAATTAGAAGGTGAAACTAGTTCAATTACTTTTATAACGTGTGCTGTATTCATGAGCGTCTACCATTTTTAGCTCAGATGCTTTTGTGTCTGCATTTTTAATTAGGATTTGCATGAGACTGATAACTTTCTGGTGCATCCATCACAAGTAATTTAAAGCACTATAGTAAAGAGTACAGTGATAAGTGATAATTATGACATTAACAAAGCAGAGCTGTATTTACTTGGCACTTTGCAAAGTTTTCCTGAGTGGACCAACACCGACTGGATGACACCGAATGTGGTATTAGCTTGATAACACATTGCAGCCACAAAAATGACCACTGAGTTGGGCCCACTTGTCCTCTGCAGGAAAAAGCAATTAGGATCCTTGCCAAACTGGTATTTTACTGCAGTGCTATTGTATAATAAAGGCTTTTGTTTGTTTTTTTGTCCATGCCCTCTAGGTATGTGTCAGTTTACAGCTTCTCCAGATGCCTTCTGTCTTGTCATACACACACACACACACACACACACACACACACACACACACACACACACACACACATAGTTAACAGATGCACGCACCAATGATTTATTTATTTATATCTATTGTTACAATGATTCCAATGTGTTTTGGAGGACATGTATTTCTCGGAGAGATTGTGGGTGTTGTATGTGTGCAGCAGTGGACTATGTGAATGGGGTTCAATAATGAGAAATGCTTATCAAGCCTCTACAGCCTGTCAGCTCGCTGCCATTAGCTGTTACCCCAACAATCCTACAGGTAGGCCAAGAGTGCTCATATTGATTCCAAACATTCCTATTTGTCTCCGCAGAACGGGAGCAATCAGCAGACGGATTTAGTTGATTAGGATTATGGAGAAGTAATTTGTGGAGGAAATAAGTGGGCATTTTTGAGGGGTATATTAATGTTGGGAAATTAGTTTTCTTAATACCTGGGATGAAGTTGCCGTTTGAATGTAAATGACTGCTTGCAAATGACAGAGAGACGGCTTGGTTTTAGTAGGAAAAGCTGAGAAACAGTTTGCTGAGTTGAACAGACAGAACATCAAGATGGAGAAAGCAGAAAATATGGCTGAACAACAGATTTAGGAGCAGCTACTCCCCCCCACACACACTCACATTTAGTTCTCATCAGCAGTATAATCCTTGCTGAGGGTACTTTCCATATCACTGGGTGGCTTTTGCTGCAGAGAGACGCATTTAAGCATAATGCTAACAAGAACCTTGACAATTAGTTAGACAGCAGAGGCTGTGTGGGGGCAGAGAGGCAGCAGGGCGGCATGCAGAGTAAAGATGTGAATAGAAACCTGGGAAAAATAGAAGAACAGCAGATTATGGAGAGGAGGCAGGACTTGGACATCAGCTGTGTGACTCTAAAAAGCTTTAATTACTTCTCGTTCTTTTTTCCTCCCTATAGTCGGTGCTTAAGACGGAAGTGGATCAAGGCCCTCTTTCACTAATGAGACCTTGCTTAGTCTATCAGACAGAACTTAGCATATGGCACACTGTTGCCTACTTTGTTTGCATCTTCAGTCACTTCATCCGCTTTTCACCGAACTGCATTAAAAACAGGAATGTGTAGCAGTGTGTTGTTTCAGTTTTGTTGTCCAGTATAACACTGTGTTAATTCATTTATAATATTATTGGTTTTTGGTTGGTTGGGTTGGGTTGGTTTAGCTACTTGGGAAGATTATGTTATTTGCAAATACAGCTATTATACTCATAAAGATAAAGATACTAACTAGTACCAAAATGGTTCGTTGTAGTGATGCCATGTAAGAACCTTTGTTAGTTCTTTATTGAATCTTTTAGCCATAGCTTCTTTAAAGAACCATTCCTATGTACATTTAATTAAAGAACCCTCAAAAGGGGCTCAAAAAAACATCAAAAATTGGCTTCTTCAGGCACCCAAAATGGCACTCAAAACAACTTTAGTGAAAATACATTGTTTAAAGAACCATTTTAAGATATGTCTTTGTGGACAGACCTGGCTCTATATTGATAAAGGGACTTGATAAACATTTAACTGATTGTTCAAGTCAAATCTAAAAATTTGTTGTATTTCTGTGTCTTCCATTATAATACATTTAATATTTTGGGTTCTGGTATGTCGGTCAGACAAAACCATATATTACAAAATTCCACCTTATAATTTAGGGGATCGAGATAGTTTTTTCTCACTGTTTTCTAATATTTTATAGACCAAACAATGAATCAATAATGACATAAATCTTTAGTTACAGCTCTAATTCTATACTATTACCTGCTACCATAACAAAAAGCTTTTTTACTATTTTGAAGAACCACATAAAATAAAGAACCAATCCATAAATAAAGAGGTTCTCCAATTGATGGTGGTGTTTTAAGGAACAGAAATTTAAGACCACCATTTAAACCAATTACAATGTTGGACCCTAAAATCAACTTTATGTAGTTGATAAACTATGTGCAACAGCAATGCAGTTAGAAAGATAGTGCTGAAAATCTTAGAGGTTACATATTTGTATCACTAAAGACATCTGTCAGAGCTAAATGCTTAATGTGTGAGGAGTCACTTTTGTATTTTTTTATCATGCAATCAAACAGAATAGCTCTGCAATAAAAATGAAAAAAACAATTGATACGACCGCAAAACTGTGGACACTGCATTCAAAAAAAGTTTAATTTCAAGTGAAATAAATTAATGGTCAAAATGTGAGTCCAGCAGCTTTGTTTGCAACCTACATGACCTATGAAGAAAAATAAAAGACACAATGTGAAAACTCAGAGTTTCCTGTCTCAGGGTCCATCAGCTCAGAGTTCAGGGTCAGAGTCACTTTGTTCAGCTTGTTTTCTTGAACAGGCTGCAGGTCGGTCTTCACCATCTTATCTTGTGCAGGAAGTGCTGCTGTTTACAAGTTGTTGTTTTGTTGTTCTGATTGATCCTGGCCAACGCGAATGTGTCGTCCATCTTTTAGCATAGTCTCAATCATGACATTTAGCTTAAGCAAAACTTTTGGATTCACACTCTAATCGCAAATTTGGTTTGCTTGTAAAAAATATTCTTTGACTGCAGTGTGTGTAGTTTTGCTGTCAAATCTATTTTTGTTTACAAAACAATCCTGTTTATTTGCATGATAAACAAAAGAAACAAAAGTAACCTTACAGGTGTGAAGCATGCTGCACCACAAAGCCAAAACATGGTAGCTACATCCTGTTTGGGGTTCAAACTGAGCTCAGAAAAAGATTTTTGACACTGATTTCACCATTTTAAAATGTTAAGCTGCAGGAGTATGTAATTTGTATGAAAACTGAATGTAAATGTGAAGAACTAGAGGCTAGAACTACTAATTAAAGCTAAAAAGAGACCACTAACAAGCAAAAAAGAGACCACTAACTAGCTACAATTGTGCTAATAAGTTATCAGTGAAAGCTTGCGAGGAGTTTTATAACCACTTAACCTTAACTGTTTTTTGTCATTTGTAATTCATAAATATCAAATTTAACTAAGTGACATCTTGGTAATTGTGTTTTATATTTCACATAAATATAAATAAATAATGTAGCAAGAGAAAAACAGCATACCTACTTTGGCTAAAAGAGAACTAGCCAAACCAGAGCAACAGTAACTCCTAGTAAGGATAAAATGAGCTAAAATGGCCTAAAATAATGGAATGATAGCTGTTCTATCTGTCAAACATTATGTTTTCCATCCTGAAATGGTGAACTTTAAGATGTTTTTCTGGACTTCACTGTTTCAGTAGTGAGAGTTACCATGGCCCAGCTTTGCACAGCTGTACAGTAACTGTTATGTAAATCCAGTCTACTGTATGTCAAAGACAAGTTGACGGCAATAAAAAGCTGCTTGGCGTCACTCCATTTGCTGGTACATCAATGTTGGACAAATGCAGCTCATTCTGTTGCTAATAATGTGTGTTTTGTGGAGGAAGATCTTATTGGATTGGATAGCAGCTGCCACAGAGGATTGAGAGTGCCAGAGTGCAACATGTATATGTGATTTTCAGGCAGATGACAGACAGACAGAAGGGCTCCTTAAGAGGACATACAACTTTAACAGGATTGGAAATGGTACCGACCAGCTGTAAGAGGTAAGAGAGAAAGAGCAGGGGATGAGAGTCAAAGTGGGAGGAAGGAGGGGTGGTGCGCCATGAGGTGTTGTCATTTAACCACCAAGTTGACCAAGAGCACATTTGTGTTTGCGGCAACAGCTCGGAGAGATGGATAAGAAGGATGAAATGAACGTGGAAGAAAAGCAGCGAGCTTTGGGAATGAATGAAGCTGTTAAACACATCATCAAACGCCACAGGCACAGCAGGGGGCCTTGGGATACACCCGTCTGAGAGATGGGTGGTGTGGGTGTGTGCATGTGTGTGTATAGTTTTGTATTGGCCTAATAAACCATCCATCTGCAGGGAGAGCAGAGCAGTGGATGCAAGGAGCGAGGGGGGGTTACAGCACTCTTTATGCTCCATATTTACACCCCTTTCAAATGCACAGACCGACAGATACACAGTCCTGCCCAGAGGTTCTTTGATGCTTGTCGATACCGCTGCGTGATGATGTCATACGGCAGAGAGCAAGGGAGGGAGGCATGATCAAAGGAGAGAGGGAGGGATGAAGACGCAGGAGAGGATATCCAAGACAACAACGGGACAAAGATGGCGACTGCTTCTGCAATGGGACCTCCACTGGCGTCCAGACCTCCGAATCACCAGGAGGAACCCAGGCCACGCAGCGAGTGTATTCACTTCCCTTATTCTAACAGGATGACCACCGGCATGACACACTGGAACCACCAAGCCAACCTCAGCCATCAGTACCGCCAGGCTAGCACGGTAAGCTCTCCGTCTACCTTAGCCTTTCCTCCGCTGCCGTTAAACCATCAAACCCTGAACGCCCCGATGTCTGGTTACCATCACTCCATCCCAAGTATTCATCATGAGTTGCCATTCTTTCTAATAACACATTTTCTACCCATTTCCCTTCTTTTTCTCAGCCCTTTCATCATGGTCTTTTGGCTGTTAATATAGGCCTCTCTTTGCCATCAAAGGCAGCACATCAATTGCCTTGACTCCCAAGTGTATGTGTGAGGGTGAAAGAGAGAAAGGGAGAGAGGAGAAAAAAAGAAGAACACCATGTATCAAAGATCAAGGCACGCTTTCATGCCTGTTTTTGGCCTTAGTTGGGTTTTGCTTTCCATCATCGTTCCATCGTCCTTTTTCTCCCTCTTCGAGGGCCACAGATGCTCTCCGAACCCATCGACAAATTCTCCCAACCCTCAGTGGTCCAAATTCCACGTTCGCTGAAAGATGAAATCAGACGCTTTTGTCGGGAAATGGAAGCAACAACATTTTTTCTGGTTTTCTTTGAGAATATTCTGTAGCTTGCAGGCTACCGGGCCAGAGCTCTGCCCCAATGATGACAATACGTGAAACAATATTTGAATAAGCAGCAGGAGGGCAGCCAGCTAATCCACTGTGGCTAATCCAGTATTGGTGCAGGCCATATTGGTAGCTGGAGTATTCAGCCCTATCACAATACACATCAGCAGGACGCCATGGCAGATATACTGACACTCTTACTACAGGCATGGCTGGGAAAGGCCAGCAGATGGATGGATAGGTGGATGGATGGATCGCTGGATAAATGATAAAGAGATAAATGGATGAATGAAAACCCTTATATTGATACTATGCTTTCTTTATTCCACACATTGTTTAGTCCTCTTGTGTAACTTAATTAGAGGATTGAAGAAAAGAACAGAGGGAACTGTGTAATTATGACAAAATAGGGGTGATGGACATTAGCTTTACTGTCCTTCACAGCTCTATGACAATGTTTATGTCTAATTTTATAGTAAACACTCAGCGCAAATCAACTAAATGCTGATGCTACCCGACTCGCTTCTTATTGAACATAATAAAGGGATCACTGTACTAAATGCTCCTTATTCCTTTGTTTTGGAACTTGTATCGTAAGCAAACAAAATACTTGTCTCCAATTAATTTTCTTAAAGACCAGAGGTCTGTTTCTCTTTCAAGAAGTATATAATGAAGATTTCACTCTCTGTGAGTATCTAAATGGGTCTTTGTGCTGGGAGGCCCCCAAGAGATAAGCCTGTTTCTGACAGGCCTCCGTACAGACGCCCAAATCTGCTGTGGCAGCTGGAACAAAGGGACCCCTGAGCTGGACCAGCACTCTGACAAAAAGCTCCATTTCAGTAGTCTAAGGAGGCTGCCTCAATTTAAGAATTAATAATCTGTTCTTATCTCATTTCATCACATTCTTGACAGAACTTGAAATGAGATTCACAAGGCTCTTTTTCTTTTTACTGAAATTGAGAAAACTGGCTTGCAGATGATCGTGAAAGTAGCCTCATCGATCATTCACATATCAGTGACGTTGTTATTAATTAGTAGCAGCTGCATTTTAACCAGTGCTGCAGAAGACATAATTTTCTGATTATTAGCCAAACAATAAAGCATCCTGGAGTGAAATGCCTGGCGAACCCAATCAAAACAAAGAAAAGTAAGGCTGCGTGAGATTCATGAATCTCTCAAATCCTGGTCGTACTCAGTCCTAGTCGATGATATTTAATATCACAATCATTTTAATATAGTAATTAAAAAAGAAAGATTTTTCTGAAACGTTCCAAATGATGGCACCTTTTGATTATTCAACATACTTGATGGGATTGATGCAAAACAATCACTACTGTCAAAAAGTTGATCTGTATGTGGACAACTGTGTTTATGACTATCAACAATTTTGCTTCCTTTCTTGTTTTTTGTTTTATTTTTGTTATCGTGGTCTATTCTATACAACATCTTTTGTATGCATGTGCATCCTGGAAGAGGGATCCCTCCTCTGTTGTGCCTCCTGAGGTTTCCATGTTTCTCAACAGTTTAACATGGTTTAGAGGAGGAGGGGGTGTCTTACCTGAATCAGAGCTCTTAGGACAGAGAGTGTCACATGCTGTGATCTGTGATATTGGGCTATATGGATGAAGTTAACATCACTTCCAACATCTATCCATCTATCCATTAGCTATACCCACTTTACCCAGTAGAGGGTTTAGAGAGCTGGGGCTTCTCCCAGCTGACCCTTGTCAGGTCACCAGTCCATCACAACGCACACGTCCAACATGATCTACCAGGCCTTTTTCACAAAAGACATTCTGACATGGCACAGTAGTAAAAGCACAAGTATAAATAAGAGTCTTTTAGCTGCTTTGATTTCATAGCTCTGGTGTTGTTTATTCTGACACACTGATGCTTCAAATCTGTATTATCAGTTACACCCGCAGTTTTCCTACTAGAATGAGTTACAATATCTGTTGTGAAAAAGGCCTGCAGATTCAAAAAACCAGAGATAGTCGAAGAATAAGCACCTTGTGAGGCGTAGTTTTAAGTATAACGGCTGACAAATGTGTATTGTCTGATGGGGAAATAACAGTATATCGTCATGCTGCTCAGTCCTGATGTCGTGGGCTGTAAAATGCACTTTAATGTTGTTTTAGTTCCATTTTAAAAACTCAAACTCAAACAAGAAGGTAGTCATACTTTGATCATTTACTTTCTAGTTTAAAAGTTTAAAAGCCTTCTATTATGTCTTGATGTTACTGATGCCACCAGGTTTGAACATCAAAACCACGATACAATACATACATTATAGTGACTATAAGCGTCAGCTGAGGTGCTGCTATTGCAAGAATTCAAATAAAGAATATCAGGTGTCAGCCACTTTGTTTTTATCAGCCCCAATATCAAGACTGATTATTTGTAACTAAGAAGACGGAGAAATCTTATTCAATGGGTATAGATTTGCAGTAAAAATTGAACTGCCATTTTAAATTAATGTTCCACATGAGTTTTATTAAAGGGAGAACTTTTTTTATCATTCATCCTCCAGTGTTGATAGACTATTAGACGGGATTTTATAAAAATGCATTGTTTTATCAGTTATGTTTTTGATTGAATGATGATGATCAACAAGTGCTGAAATATAGTGTCACTAAACAATCGTCTCCTATGCAATATGCCCAATTTGTCGGTGGTAAAATTCAGCTTTGTTACGTACATTGATTTAGCTTATTAACTGATGGTCTTAAATATGTGTCTGCTGGAACACAGTCATGCTAAACTATGACATGATGGGAAGAACTGTAACAACAACAACAAAAACTCAGTATGCCTTCTCACAAATCAACAACACCTGGAGCTGATCGATCCTAACTTCACTAAATACAACCTTCAGCTACTCCAGGAGGCAACACTTGGTGACTCTAGACATAAAGTTTAGATCAATGAGTTTTAGAGGTGCTGGAATTTGTCACCTTATAGCTGCTGCAATGTGATTTTAGTCTTCATGCTAAGCTAAACTTACACATTAGTGGTATCGATGTATTCTGCGAAGAAGTCACATATATTTCAAGATAGATAGATAGATGGATGGATGGATGGATGGATGGATGGATGGATGGATGGATGGATGGATGGATGGATGGATGGATGGATGGATAGATGGATGGATGGATGGATGGATAGATAGATAGATAGATAGATAGATAGAGTATGAGGGGTATGATTGCCCCCCTTGTGTGATGACCTTTCTTCAGCTAAGAGCTCAGACCTCTGCAGTCCTCACACACATACACACATACATCATTGAGATTCATTATAGATTCATAAGTACCAACATGCCCCCAACCCCTCCTCACCAAGACATCATAAAGGTCAAGTTCATCTTCGTCAGTATTCTCTCTTTGTCTCCTTCGTCTCTCTCCTCATTGTCTCTGGGGGCACTGCAGCAGCCGGAACAACACCAGCCCGTTGGCACAGGAACCTGTACATGCAGGTGCAGCCTGCGTATGTGTGTTGACTGCTGAGGATATAGGCCAAAGCGATGTGAATATATTTCCATAATGAAGCGTGTTTAGCTTGGTTGTAAAGTCTGCCAATCAAACACACAGTCATTTTCTAAACAACACCGCTGCCTGTCTTCATTACTGTCTTCTGAAAGCCGCCTCTGCATCTCTCACTGAACAATTTCACACCGATTATCTGTTTAAGGACATGTAAATGGTTTAAAATGTGTAGGCTGAAGGGAGATTTAAGGTTAGAGTGTTTAGAGCGAGTTTTGCAGGATTTAATTGCACTTTTTGCAGGGGAGGGAACAAAATATTGTGTATGAAGATACTGACCAAAAACATCTTCACCATCTTCATACACACTATAAACATGTAAACATATTTTGAGTTTGCTGCATTCATGCAGCATTGCATGCTGTGTTTTTCAGGTTTGTCCAGAAGCATATATCATGAAATTAGCCTTAGAAAATAAATTTTAAGTTATATCGAGATATAAAAGAACCTAAATTTTCAAACGTCAGTTTTTGTATCCTGATATCAACATAATATATTGTTCTGCTCTTACTGTACATTCATAAATTATTATTAGCTAAAAAGAAAAGTGAACTACAACACTGATGTGACACTGACAAGATGTCTGTTGTAAGATTGGCTTATTTCTTAATGCTGTGTGTTATTATTATTTCCCAGCTTCAGGTTGTCATGGAGAAGCAGTCGATCCAGGAGGGGGCAGAGACGAGGACAGGTGTCTGGACCTCACCTGAGCCCCCAGACCCTGCTCTAGTCCACATGGGACAGCTAGCCTGACAGTTCCTCAGGAGGCAGAGTAAGCTACTGTCCATCATTTGATTTAGAGGCAATTTGATCTGAGTTTTAAACGACTAATTCACCCAAAACTAATAGCACCACTGAAGCCTGTCCCAGCTTACCTGGACAGGTTGTCAGTCTATCACAGGGCCACAAAGACAGACAGATAAACAATCACACCTACTGACAATGCATCGCACCAATTAACCTCAGCATGTTTTTAGACTATGGGAGGAAGCTGGAGAACCCAGAGAAAACCCACACATGCACAGGGAGAACATGCAAGCTCCATGCAGAAAGATCCGAGGCCGGGACATGAACCGGGGATCTTCTAGTTGTGAGGTGACAGTGCTAACCACCAATCCACTGTGCAGCCCCAAAGTCAACACAATTTAGCTTTTTTTAATCTGAGGACAGCAAATAATGACTTTAACATGGTGATTTTACTGGAATATGTTCACATTTTCTGATAAACATTCAATTAAAAGGATCTCACATTTATTTGTTGATTAACTGCCATTTTACAAACTTTACAGTGATGTCGTTACTGCAGTTCTGATTTCTGATGCTCGTGTATTTCCAGCCTGAATGTCGTTGGCACCTGTACATCCATGACTGATCTTTTTTTTTTTACTCTAGAAATGCATATTTTATTAGTTAATTAGTAAAAGGCAAAGATCTGAATTATCTTGCTTATCTGTTTTCTCTTTGCTATCATTTTCTCTGTACCCCTTATCCTAACCCTAACTGGGCGAGGCAGTAGTCTGCCTTCTCTGAGCCTGGTTCTGCCAGAAGTTTCTTACTATTATTTCTTGTCACAGTTGAAAAAGAGCTGCTCAACGGCACTCATTGCATTTAATGTTTTAATTTTTCTTGATTATATAATGTTATAAGGTCTTCGCTTTACTGTGTGAAGTGCTTTGAGATGACATATGTTGTGAATTGGCACTAACCAAATGAAACTGAACTGATTTGAATTAAATCAAAGTTCACTCTAGAGCCTCCACAACAACTGCAAAATTTAATCTGTGGTGAGACTTTTAAGCCAACAAGGACAAGAAATAGACAGATAATGAAAATTTGAACATTTGCAATTTCATGACAGCTCTTGTTACTGATTTGAATGAAGAGCTCCAGAACAGCTAACAATAAGATGTCAGGCTAGTTTTTCCAGGTTATTATTAGTGATTTTTTTCTACATTGATTTTATATAGAAGGAACATGATGTAAGAGAGGTACATGAGCATATCAGATATTTCTCATGGTAAATTTGAAGCATTTATTTCACATGTGAGAGGTTCAATATTCAGACATGTGTGGTATCTGGAGACTTAAACTTCATATTTCCATTGGTATTACTGAATGACTCTGATGACTGTAGTGTAAACCTCTCTCTCCCTCTCAGCTGCTGGATGAGTGACAGCCCGGCGGAGGGGAGTGACTAGCGGGATGCTCAGGTGGCGGCGGCGGCGTGTTGACTCTGTCCTGTCAGTCACCGAGATGTTCTCCGTCAACTGAACACCTGTTCAGGAGTACAGGAGTCTGAGAGGTGAGTCGTCTTTGTTTTTTCGTTTTGTCGGTGTGAACATGTGGGTTGCTCCAGGTTTGTCTCGCCAGCAGAGCGGCTCGTTGCCTGGAGCGAAGTGAGCTGTACCCGGTCATGCTGTCTGCGCTGCGCTGCGCTCTGTCTGGTTCCTTTATTTATTTATTTATTTTAGTTTAAACGCGTCATAAATGTTCACTTTATCTGTGTGACAACGCGCGGTACAACCACCACTGCGAATGAATTCCTAACTTAATAAGAGTCTTATTAAAAGCTTCTCTCATTTTTGTCAAATAGTGCAGTGACTCGTGTTGACCGATGGGGGCGCTGTTTGTCGTATTTTCGCTACTGTGACATAGAACTGTGACAGATAGATCCGACAATAGCTATAAATTGTGTTTTATTATGTATTTATTGCACCGCCAGACGTGTAAAATGATATATATTTTTTAAAAAACAAAAACTAGTGTACTCAAAAAATACTAATTTTTAAAGTAGCTAATTTTATGCTACTTTATGCCCAACTGTCAAAAGGAAAACAAAGATATCGACTTTTTATTCCAATAAATTCTTTTGATGTGTATAATTAGTTTTTAGTCTACTTTACCTTTTGTCTACCTGTCTGCATACAATCGTAATATATATAATATATAATATAATCATACTATATACAGTACATTACCTTAAAGTACTGCTTACGCGGTAATGCATAGTCAGAAATAATCCTATGTGAGGTACACTTGAAGGTGTGATATTTTTGCACTAACAGAGACAAATCTGCTCAATGGGTACTTTTCCTTGTGATATATATATATATATATATATATATATATATATATATATATATATATATATATATATATATATATATATATCAGTCTATATTAATCTAATTATTTTTAAACTGCAATATTACAACTTTTCCTCAAGTCGATGATGTAAATACTCCTTCCACCTCTATG
Organism: Amphiprion ocellaris; assembly: GCF_022539595.1. Taxonomy (NCBI): domain Eukaryota; kingdom Metazoa; phylum Chordata; class Actinopteri; family Pomacentridae; genus Amphiprion; species Amphiprion ocellaris. The sequence goes on from NC_072769.1 coordinate 37,506,528, forward strand.
CCCTGCAGAACTATGGTTAATCCATGAACCTAAATAGCAGCACCTACATAGCAGTGTTGGTAAACACTTGTTTTAGGACCTTAGAAGATAGATATGTGTGTTTCGGGTAGATATTCACCAGATGTCGTCAACTGGCTGCAGTCAGGATTACCACTTGAATAGTCCTGTTACTTAAGTAATGAACAGTTCTGGGGTACTTGAACTTTGTTTGAGTATTCCGTTTTCATGCAGTTTGTACAACATTTTTGAGAAATATTGTACCTTTTACTACACTGCATCTGCTTGACAGCTATAGCAGCTTGTTGCTTTGCAGATTCTTACAATGAATGAAACCACCCAGCTTTAAATGAAATATGCCAGATTGCAGCTCGAATGCAACCATTTGCAACTTTAAAATGCTACTTACACGTTAAAGCAACAGTAGTAACAATCCAGATGTTTAATATGTCATAATATAACTCTGATGTCGCTTGTATTGTCAGTACTTCTACATTCATTAGGTCTACATTTAGTTCAAAAAGTTTCGCTCCAGTGAGAATTTCAGTGCTTGATGTTAACTTGTAGCTCCATGTTTGTACATGATGTTGTTGTTACTTTTATGATCGACAAAGATAAAGTAATAACCTGTTTCTAGACTAGGATCTTGCTGAGTCTTTGTGTGTTGTTCGTATCTATTCGCTGCAGTTCTACAAAAGTAGTCCACTCCGCACGCAGTCGCGTGCACGCACGTATTCTCTCGCTCTGTATTATTGCTCTGAAAGCAGCCACCATGGGGAGTTAAGGGCAAGACGACGGGCTATTTTCGTTAATATTTAATGTCTGAAAGCTATCCATATGCTGCGTTTTGGAGCACACAGTTCGCGCCAGTATCCCCAATGCAGCGGATTACGGGGAACGGGCTTTCAGAGACGGTAGGACAAACACTTTTGTGGACAAACACGGGACGTTAACTAGCTAAGCTAGCAAGCTAACCAAAACTAGCTAACGCACCAAGCTAGCTAGCGCTGCAGCCAGTAGAGTGGAAAACGTGCCCTCGCTTTCTTGTTTCGTTTGATCTTAGATCACCCGATTTGTTTGGGTTAATCAGCAAGAAAGTTTGCGATGTTTCTCTACGAGTTTGCCTGGTACGAGTAAATTTTCAGTTTCCGCTGGTGTTGAAGTGTTTTGCATGCAGGCCCGTCTTGTGTGGTTGTAGAGTTTGTCTCTGTACCCATCCCCCACCATCTTTGCAGGCCAAGATGAATGAGATTCTCACTTCAAAGCCCTGGCATTGGTGGTGGCATTGCTACAAGTCTAGCTAGCTGTCCTAGCTTGTTAAAATTTGTTGGTTATTTGGATAACGATGTCTAACTACACGAAGGGTGAGTTTTGATAGCTGTTAGCGCTAGCTTTTAAGCTAGCTGTGAAACAGACCACAAAAACTTGGTGAACTTCAGCTGGGAAATATGCGTACACAGCATTCAATTTGTTTTTGTTCAGACTGGAGCCTTAGCTGCCAACTGAATCTAATTAGCGGTACAGATCGTACTTTATTCTAAAATGTATTTGAAAGCAAGCTTACGTGCCAATTTAGCATACTAGCAATGTTTTTAGTTTTTGTGGTAACAGGCTTCCCATTCTGATACACAAACATCATCCTGCTTTGTTGTAACTTATGTGTCTGCTCATCAGCTCATTTTGTTGCTTACTGTTCTATATGTGTGTGTGTGTGTGTGTGTGTGCTGTGTGTATATTAGTAGTCGGACAGTGAAGAGGGTGAGAGATGAGTCACTCATATTTATTATCTGTGCCATAATCACCTTTGTGTCAGATCCCACTGCAACAACTAACTGCCTTTCTTGTTTCCATCATAGGATAAATTGTTTGACAGCAAAGTCATTGCTAGAGGGGAATATCTGACCTCTGCCTTGTGCAATCAGAGACATGAGTGTTGTCAGAGAATTACATGGGATTGGGTACAGGGGTGGTGGTGGGGTTGTGGCCTCTCTGAGCGGCCCTACCCACTTTACCGAGGATGCTCCGCGACCCCCAGTACCTGGTGAGGAGGGATCTGATGTGGACCCCCCAGTCCAGTCAGTCAACATCCGTCCAAACACCCTTTCCCAAACCCTAGGCTATCCCCCGTCAGCCTTGTCATCTAAAATGGGGGATCCTTCAAGTTATACACCCTCCTCATCGTCTGCTACTCCACGGCGCCCTGACCTGGACTTGGGGTATGAGCCTGAGGGCTCGGCTTCACCAACTCCACCTTACCTGAAGTGGGCCGAGTCGCTCCACTCTCTCCTAGACGATCAGGAAGGCATCCAGCTGTTCAGAAACTTCCTATGCCAGGAAGGGTGTGCCGATCTTCTCGACTTCTGGTTTGCCTGCTCGGGGTTCAGGAAGACCAGCCAGGAGAAGAAGGCAAAGCTAGCCAAGGCCATCTACAGGAAGTACATTGTGGATGGAAGTGGGATTGTCTCCAGGCAGATCAAAGCAGCCACCAAGAGTTTCATCAGAGACTGTGTGGGAAAGCCGCATCCAGACCCTGCAATGTTTGAACAGGTGATTTAAAATCTTGATTTCATGTTTGATTTTGAAGTTTCTTAATATTGGCAATGCATGCTTGTTCCACAGGCCAGTGGAAGATGTTACATAGACTGCTTTTTGTCACTTAAAATGTTCAGGTGCATCCATGCTAAAGGGTTGACATTTTAGGCAGTGAGGTTGTGTCAATGCAAAGCAGCATTGCTATTCAGGGTACTCGAAACTGAATTATGTCTGTTGTAAGACAATGCATGGCACCCAAAAAGTCAGGCGATTTTCTTTAATGGCTGCACTGTTCACAGACGTCTTGATCTTGAGAATTTATTTTCTTTCTCTTCTCACCACTACACAGTGGTGTGGGCCTGTTCCTAGTAAGCATAATAGTTCAGTGTCAGTGTTTAATTCCAGATTTGAGGAACTTGAAAGCCACATCTGCTTCCATCATGTTTGGCGTAGGCACCCTCTGAAAAGGCCAGAAGTTGTAGAGAGTATGTTTGTTCAAGAATATGGCAAATATAATTGTTTTCGTAATCTAGAGTATCTTCACATATTTATATTACTTTCTATGGAGGTTTAATTACACTAATTAAAACATAATTTCTATTTGCTGTCAGAGTACATGCTGTACAACACTTGTTGCAGTCTCTAGGCATGTGATAGATGTGTCAGGAACATTCAGTGCTGCTTCACTGACTGAAGAGATTTTTTTAGGAGGAAGGAACTGTATCCCAGGAACTAAAAGTGGCCCTGAGTTACTTCAATAAAAATGCCGTTATACTTACCTATCACCTGAAAAGGTTTCTGGTTTCTCAAGCATGGCCCTGTGGTTGCAAAGGGCTGTTAAGTCTTGCACTAAAATTTAGACAGGATTTTGTGACAAAGAAAAGGTGCAGCAGTCCCCTACATGTCACTGATCTGTGTTTTCTTCTTTCTTTTTGTGTTTTACTAAGTAAACCACACTAAAGGACCAAGTCGGTTTTCGTTTCACGTTTTTCACTCACTTACCCCCTGTGCCCTCTTTAACCCGTGATCGCTTTCATATTTTCTTTGTTAATTACTCATTTTTGATGTAGTGTTGGTCTTCTGAATGTGTGGTCCAACCACATACCATCACAGAGCATTAGCAGAGACCTGAGGCTCTGACTGTAGTTCCTTACACATCACAACAGCAAAAAAAAGACACAAAATGACATTACACACATATACCACAAAAAAACAAATGAAACTTGTGTCAGTTTAGTCTGAAGCCAAACCTTCCTACACACTCAGTCTTGATTACTTTTATTATTTTTATTATCATTAAATGTTTAACAGTGAATTATTGTGCCTTATTTTTAAAAATGTAATCGTTGTACTTGCCCCGTTAAATTTAAACCAAGTTAGAAAGAAACTTATGAAACCACTTTGTTTGATACTTGCTGAACCTTTAAGATTGATAACCAGTGTGGATTTAACTCATCTTTCTTTGTCTGCCTGGATTAAATGTTTTAATTGTTGGGTAGTCGGTTACATAAATGCGGATTTACTCTGTACAGTTCTGCTGGTCCGTGATGCCTTTTGCTTTAAAGCCTGTATTGTGTGTAGTAATCTGTGTTCATGTTAATGTTGAGAAGTTCAGCAGTGTTGGAATAGTTTTCACTGTAAGTCCAGACAACAGTTTAGAGCTGAGACTCTTGTCAAAACCTTTCAGCCCATTTGCCTTTACTTAGGTCTGACAAAACTCTGTTGTAGATGAACAGCTGTACCAAAAAGTGAGCAATGAACTCTTCGTGCATCATTTATTTTTTACATACGTGACCAGTATGTGTATGTGTGTGTTCCAGGCTCAGACAGAGATCCAGTCCATGATGGAGGAGAACACCTACCCTTTGTTCCTCAAGTCAGACCTGTACTTGGAGTACACACGGACAGGAGGAGAGAGCCCCAAACCTAATCCCAGCGATCAGAGCCCTTCATCAGGGCCAGCTAAGCCTGTGCCTGGGTACCTACCTACACTCGCTGAGGATGAGGAGTGGAGGTGAGACGAGCTTGAGCCTTTGTGTCGCACCACAATGCTTCTGTATAGCACAATCTCTGCTCTGTGATTAAACAATAAATTCCACTGACTTTTCTCAGCTGGTTGGTTCTTAATGAAAAGTACAGTGCTAATCATAAATAAAGTGATATAATGCCTCTGATGTTTAAATAACAGTTATGACTTATTCTGATTTTAGGTGTGGAGGAGGTGGAGTGAGGGAAGTGGAGGAAGAGAAAGATGAGGAGGAGTGTGGAGACACACCAGCTGGTAGACTGACTCATAGCCTGCTGATGCAGACAGTACCGCAGAGAACCTCGGCCAGCAGGAGGAGGCAGGACAGCAGGGAGTACAGGTGTGTATCTGCATGTGTGTCGTTTTGCATTCATAAATGTTTATTCTGTCTCCTCTCATAATGGCTGATCACGATATTGTTTTGAAATACCTGTCAGAGGTCATGGGAATGATATATTTCAGTGCTTCCATGTCTGGCATACACCAGTATAGTTAATCCAGTATAATGCAACAGTGATGTTATGTGCAAATGTAGAGGCTTAAAACAGCTTCCTTTGCTCATCTGAAATTGTCCAGTCATTCATATTTAGAGACATTCTCTTCTATGCACTAACTCAACCAGAATATGCGATAACATTTCACCAAAGAAAAATCTGTGTTATCCCTTCAGTTGTACCAGGAGATCCCTTTTATGCCAAAAGCCAGATATCCTTTTGTTTGGAAATCCACTTGTTGTGAATACTGTGAAAGAACCCCTGGAGATCCACAGTGTTTTGTGTGTTTGAACATGGAGCCTGTGTGAGCACATGAATCACAATGTCTTGGTTCTTCCTCAGGCCATGGAGAGAGCCGATAAACCCATACTACGCAAATATGGGCTATGCTCGTGCTCCAGCAACCAGTGCCAATGACAGTGAACAGCAGAGCATGTCGAGTGATGCAGACACACTGTCACTAACCGACAGCAGTGTGTAAGTACACGTGCATGTACACAGAATCACTCTAATGAGCTGTTGGGGTCTGTGCTTGATTGCTGTTTATCTGTGTGTGTCTGCAGAGATGGTATTCCTCCATACAGATATCGGAAGCAGCATCGTAAAGAGATGCATGAAAGTGCCAAAGCCAACGGACGTGTGCCCCTACCTCATATACCTGTGAGTACAGACGCTACCCATTCAGCCTAATGTCAGCATTCACAACTGATTTCATGTAGCGGTGCATGCATGGTGAAATATGTGTCAGGTTTGTTGCAGAAAAGCAGTTTTAAAAAAAAAAAAAAAAAAAAATTTATCTGTTAAAATCTGTGAGCATCTCAATCCAAGTTTCAGACAAGTAAATTTGAGTATGACGTGGTGTATCACAGCTACTTTGGAAACCAGTTGTTGTCCAATATGCGGGTTTCACAGGTGTAAAACAGACCCGACATTATTGTTGTTTCTTAAATTCACCTTACATACAAATACTAGAAAGATTTCCTTCCTTTTCCTACTCATGTTTTAGAGCCGTTCTTCACCGCTGGAATGAAAATGTGAACTGAGTTAGAAAATTCTAGTACACCACCAGTGTGTACCAGCATCTGGTTCAAAAGGGTTTCTTCCAAAAATTGCCACTAGAGCAGAGAGCAGAAATGGCTCTATTTCCATTACTCCTCTCTGTTTCCATCAGTTAGCTGTGCAGTTACATCATATTGAGACAAGACAAGACTTTACAAGGTTTGTAGATTTTACAGCCTTGCTTCCCATGCTGGCAAAAGGGGAACTGACAAGTTGGGGTCTTCTTGGATGATGACTGGAGTCAGCGACATTTAGGGGGCAGCCCTGGAGGAAACTGAAACAGTCCAGTACACTTACACTGAAAAGTAACTTCAGTGAAGTATGAGACTTTAAATGTGCTAAAGTTAAGCCTTTGAAGTGGAAAATATTTACAAATTAATAGATTCTAGATTTTTTAATGAATGAGAAAGAACAGATGTAATTTTACAAACTTTAATGAGATGTATTCTTATTCAGAGCAGAGCTCTTATATGTTGTAAAACCTGCCTCAAGAGGATTTTTTATTGTGATTAATTGTTTTAATGATTGGAAGACTTTGTCACAGAAGTAAAGATACTAAGATAAAGAAACGTGAGCTTTTACAGATTTTTTTTTTTTTTTTTTTACTGAAATTGTATTTTTTTTCTATCCATGATGTTTGTTTTGCTTCACAATTGTTTTAATCCTTTTTGTTCCATTTGATTTAGACTTTTCCTTCTTGTCAAATGTGTTAGTTTACACGCTGGGCATTTTAATTTGAGCAGAAGATGTGTATGGGAATTTGTGGCATGTAAATTTTGTGTCTGTGCCCATATACAGCGCACGTATCGCATGCCAAAGGACATCCATGTAGAGCCTGAAAGGTTTGCAGCTGAGCTTATCAGCAGGCTGGAGACGGTTCTTAGAGAGAGAGAGGCTCAGGAAAGACTCGAAGAACGGCTGAAGAGAGTACGGCTGGTGAGTGTGCAACTATATGTACTTGTCACGATGTTGATTGTCGATTTTGGATTTTTAGAAAGGTATGATTCATTATTGTTCAGTGTTAAAAAAGTAATACATTCGGCATTTTGGTGACAAATTCACAGTTATTAATTCAATTCAATTTTATTTATATAGCGCCAATTACAGTCAAATTGTCTCGAGACGCTTTACAGAACCCATATGCCTGGCTAGACTAGCGATTAACAGTAACATAAGATTTATTACATGTTTTCCCCTGATTCTTTCTGTTTTGAGTGTAAGTAAATAACAGTTAACTGCACTAAGTGCATGTCCAGAAGTACAATATTTGTCTTCTCTTCTCAACAGGAAGAAGAAGGGGACGATGCTGACATCTCCATGACAACCTCCATGTCTTCTCATAGCATACCACTCCCCCTCCCCTCATCGTTTCCACCTCTTTACGGCGCCCGTTATTCAGAGACCACTGCTAACACTGCAACAGTTGCCACATACGGCGGCCTGGTTGCCATGGAGGATTCCCATGACGACGACCCAGAATCTATTTTGGATGAGCACGTACAGCGGGTGATGAAGACGCCGGGCTGCCAGTCGCCAGGGGTACCCAATAGCACCTTAGGAGGAGGGGGTCGACATAGTCCTCCCAAATCATCACGCTCACCTGATGGGGGAATCGGACCGCCTCACTACCCCCCACACCGAGGGGGAGGTCACAGTCTGCCTGCTGCTGGGGTCAAAGGTAAGAGGCTATAGAGGGGAAGGAGAGAGAGGGTGAACGGGTGAGGCATAGGAGCACCAGCAGCATACAGGAAGCATGAAAATATTGGCCAATGTTATTTTCCATGTATGCCAACTCAGTGTTGCTGCACACAGCAGTTTTCTGTATTTCCAAAGACTAATCCTAGGATCTGCACAGACTATTTTTCTTCAACTCCTCCTCTTGTAAGGTGATCTAACACCATCTTCTGTTGTCTTTTAGATAATATATAACAACCGCAATTTATTATTTTCTGCCTTGTGTGTCTGTGGCACTCAACGTTTAATCTGCAGATTCTTACTGAAGACTTTAGTCATTGAAAACAGATTTCATTTTTACCAAAGGACTCAGTAATAGCTGATAAAATAGCTGGACATTATAGGTTTTAGAAAATTAAAATAACAGGAAATACTTCATTCGTTGGTGACTGTTTTAGCTATGGAATAATTCAATAATTTATTGCTCTAGTGAGAATTTCTGGTGACAAAGACATGACTGGATTCACAGGATTGACTCAAAAAAGAATAAAGCCTTCAGTGTCATAAATGAATGTATGATTTCCTGTAAGTCATCATAGATTGAAGAATAAGCGTTATTTTACGTTGACATGAATAACACTTGCTGGTTGGATTAATTTGTAGGGTCTGTATTATTGTTGTTTTTGTTGGCCTAAATATAATAATATTAATAACATTATTTGTCAAGCAATAGCTGAAGAGATTGGCTTTGCAGGTATGTCATCGTGTGTTGTGAGTGCTATAGGTGTCAGATGAAACTGCAGCAGCAGTTTCTTTTTAACTGAAGCGTAGGGTGTGTTGAAGAAAGGCTGGCATATCACTAAAGAGATTACCCCCGTTTTCCCTCTCAGGTATGCATCATCACAAGCAGCTGTACCACCACAGAGGAAGAGAAGGGCAGGAGGAAGCAGGCTCTAGGTCTCAGGCCAACTTCCTGTGGAATGGAGATCCAGCCAACCAGTACACAGGAAGAAGTCGAAACTACGCTGATGGAGCAGGAGCCAGCACCCTCGAGGGGATGGGTTACAGGTAAACATGTATATTTGGTCTACAGCAAACTGCATGCGTTGTTATCCATTCGGATTATCTCAACTGGTTTGTGTATGTGTTACCTCTTCATTCTGCAGTAGTAAAGGCAGCACGCTGTCACGGCGGGGTTGTAAGAAGACATCAGAGACATCAGGCAAAGGTGATGAGAGTGGCCGTGGCTTGGAGACCCAGGTACCGCTGGAGGATCTGGAGAGAAACCAGAAGATCCTGCAGTGGATGATGGAAGGAGACAGACAAAGGAAGAGCTCTCACGGGTTAGTATTATTATATGTCTGATTTATGATTAATATAAAAATGTACTCATTTGTGATAAGAAATTTTGGATATTTTTATAAATGCATTAAAATTATGTATAAAAAAAAAAAAAAAAAAAAAAAAAACATATAAAAGCCAGTAGTGCAGGAACTTGGAAGCCATTTTCGAGTGGTCAAAACTCTTTGTGCTTGTCCTGACTGTTAAAAGCGATTCTGTAGAACTTCTTTCAGGGCCCTGCTCAGGGAAGAGAAAAGTGCATACTTTTGAACAGCCCTCAAAAAACACTGTGAGGAGCTGTTAGAATGTGCAACAATAAGTGACTCCAAAATCATGCTTTAGGCACCGTCTGACTTCTTATGTTTGGAAATGCCAGTGGAACGAACAAACCTTAGAAATGATAATTCAGTTCTCTGGCATACCTGTGTTTTTCCAGCGGCAGCACCAGCAGCTCCAGGAGGACAGGAACCAGCAGCGAGTCACCACGTCCAACTTCAGTGGAGCGACCTGGAGCTGTGCACCCCTGGGTCTCTGCTCAGCTGCGCAACAACCCATCAGCAGGGTCCGCTGCTATCCCCGGCTCATCGTCCACCCAGGTCCAGCCTTCACACCCGTTCATCCAGGACCCAGCTATGCCCCCCAACCCAGCTCCCAACCCCCTCACGCAGCTGGAGGAGGCTAGAAGGAGGCTCGAGGAAGAGCGGAGGAGGAACGCACTACAGCAGGCCAAGCAGAGGTATGTGTAGTGAAATCCCATGTTTACAGCTTCAAATCACATATTTGCTTCAGCGTTTGAATTTTCACGTGGTCTTACTTGTGTGATTTTATATGAATCTTTCTCTTTCTAAGGCACAAGTCTGGGAAGCGGCAGGTGTGTGAGAACATGACAGTTGCTTACTACTTTTGTGGAGAGCCAATCCCATACAGAACATCAGTCAAAGGCCGTGTTGTCACTTTGGGCCAGTTCAAGGAGCTGCTTACCAAAAAGGGCCACTACAGGTGAGAACATGTGGTGCATATATTGTAAAAATTCCCAGCGTGTGGGAATGTTTGATATGCACTTGAGACCACGCAAATGACTGAGACATGTTTTTGTTTGTGTGCAGGTTCTACTTTAAGAAAGTGAGCGACGAGTTTGACTGTGGTGTGGTGTTCGAGGAGGTTCGTGACGATGACGCCATCTTGCCTATCTTTGAGGAGAAGATCGTCGGGAAGGTGGAGAAGGTCGACTGAATTTTGGGAACAGGAAAATGAAACAAAAGATCAATTGAGAAGAGGAGATGGGAAGAAAACATTCAGGCTGGGTGGAAATTCACCTGCGACGAAACGAACGAATGGAAGTAGAAAGATGGAAGGAGCAATGTGTGACAGAAGAGAGATTGCGCTGCATAGTAGAAGCTCGAGTATTATGGAGGTGGTTATTTTTAATGGGATATCTGGATATCTGTCTCAACACCTGGATCAAACCCCCATAAAGCAAAGAAGCTTTTGCCACATGATACAGGAGTGGAGAAGAAGAACATAAATTATTTCACCTGTCCTGTCTCCACTGTGGATATTCAAAGAGAGCTGTTAAAATATGATGTCTGACCAGTCTTCCACTTCTACTGCAATGGATGGAAAAGGGTGAGGAGACTGCTTGAAGGAGAGAGGAGAAAGTAGTCTTCCACTTCTGCTCTGGGGGAATCTGTCCTCCGCAGACCATTACGATGCTGCTACATTACCATAGAAACTCTTTAATCGGTGCTCGGGGCAGTAAAGAAAGCAGTATTGTTCCTTTCAGGAGTCCAGCTGCCTTTTGCTGTCTCTGTTCCTCATCAGCTGGCAACAAGAGGAGAGGACAGAGGATTTTGGGGAGTGGAACTTTTGCCTGCTTCTCCTCTCGTTGACTTCATAGCCTCAAAACAGAGAAACTTGCTCACCCTTGATTCCTAGATGTCATGTAGTGATCTCTCACATCAATATGTTCAGACAACAGTTCTCTGCATAACTTGTTTACCAAAGCTACATATTTTTGATAAGACAAGTATCCTTGCTACTTGTTTTAATTATTTTTTTTTGAATTGTGTATGTACAAGGCAGGTACTATTACTTATTATTGCAGCCTAATTTCGTCATATCTCATCTTAATGTTGTATTATTGTGTATGTTTTGAAGCTAGTTCATTAGTCATTTCAGGGCAGCCGTTTTGTTTGTTTCTTTCCACTATACCACATCACTGCACCTCAGTTCTGTACTGTTTACCTTTAAATGTTTGGCTCTGTTCTCCTACAAGAATTTTAAATATAGGATGACTTGTTTCCACCCTCAAAAATTCTCATGAAAAAGACCACAATATACGATATTTTTATCAATAGATCACACTGTCCCCCCGTGTAGCTTTTAGCTTTTCTGCTATATCAAAAGCTTGTGTACGTAACCCCGAGCTCAGTCTAGGTGCCTGCCTGCCTGCCTGGCCAGTGCCATTACTATCTAGATTTCTTTTTCTGAAGCGTGTTGTTGAGTGTGTAAGCCTGTGTCCGTCATGTATGCCTGAACTCAACCAAAGAGCATATTGTGTGTCCCGTATGCCTACATGCGCCTGTCCCCAAGTATCAAATGTTTATTTTTTTATTTCATCATGAGCTGAAGGGAATCTCTTGTTCCTCCTACAGATTTCCAAACATTGTAGCGTAACATTGAGTTTAGATCTGCGGTCTATCTTAAATGAATAGTGTGACATTTTTGGTAAATTTCTTGCCAAGAGTTAGATGAGAAAATCAAAAAAAGCCTCTCGTATCTCAGCTGTTAAATATGAAGCTAAAGGCATCAGCTGTTAGTTTACAGTAAAAATGGAAAAAGAGAAAAAGCTAGCCTGCCTTTTGTATGGGCTGAACAAACTAGGGTTGCAATCAAATGTTATTTTAGGTCAGATATATATTTTTTGTTTGTTTTTATTTTTCATATTGGTTCATTATATATTAACTAAAAAATGTTAGGACATCACAATTTTCTGAGGTGGCATTTAAAAATTGCTTATTTTGTTTAGAACTGAAAAATATTTTGTTTAAGGTTCAAGTTTTGGCCGTAAAAATTAAACAAGGCATGGTAAAGCTACATAAAAAACACAGGTCTTAGACAGTGAACCCTGACATCCTAAAATATGTAGTTTATTTATATAATAGTCTGACTGCACGAGGAATAAAGGAGAGTTTGTCTGTTTTGTTTCTTCATATTCCCCTGCACTGCCAAAGCAAGTAAGTGGGCGTATAGACTGCAGGCAGAAGCTGTGCTGGGGGGATGAGCTGTCGTTGAGAATTCTGGCGAGAATGAAGCATGGCTTCATCGCACCTTTCACTCAGTGATTGTAGAAAAAAAGACCATGTCTATCATACTGTCACAGAAGATAAAATAAGCAACAAATGCTCGCAGTTTAGAAGCTGAAACTAGAGAATGTTCCGTAAGTCTGCTTAAGAAGTGATTGTAAGACGTTCAGCTCTAGCTCTGGATACAACATGTTGATTTCAAAACTATAAAGGTGCTGGTGGGCAGATTTTGAACGGAGCCATGCTCACCGTTTCCAGTCTTTCCTCTAAGCTAAGCTAACCAGCTGCTGACTGTATCTTCATATTTATTGTGCAGATTTTTCAAGAAAACAATTTCCTAAATGTCAAACTAGTCCTTTAAACTGCTTGCATCAGTACCACACTGCAGTAAAGCCTTGAGGCCAGAATATCATAAAGCACAGTGCAGACGGTGCACTGATGATACACCAGCTATGTAAGCTGAATGTAATTGTGTGTTTTCTTAGTTTTGCCCACTATATCCTCAAAGGAATCACATCAGTGATCATGTCATACCATGTCTGAGTCTGTCTTCAGTATTGATCTCTACCCGTCGGCCTGCTTCAGTGTTTTGTGTCATCTATGCTGGTAGTTAAATGAATGTGCACAAAGGTCTTGCAGGAATGTCAAATACAATTTGTCTTGGGTTCAGCCCAGCAAGGGAAGCATAGGATCACAAAACATATTCATCCTTACTCCAACCCATTATGCCTTCAATATGAAATTTTAAAAATTTAGATATGTATTTGTTTATTAAAAAAAAGTACTTTTAATAATCACCGAGCATGTTCTTTATAAGGAATGTTTTCCGGATGAGTTGATTTATCTATTTAGTTTTAATGTTTATGTGCAAACTGCAATGGCCCTCTGATATATTGTGTCTGTTTTGTTAGAAAGAAGACCCAGGGACAGTTGAATGACAACATTTATTAAGAGTTGTTTCTTGTGATTATGATTTGATGGACAAAACAAACAACTGCATCTGTTGCGTTGTTGATTTGTGTGAAACACAGTGCCTTTATCATGTTATCTTTTAAAAATATGTTTATTGACCCAATCCATGCTTTTAATGTAAGTTTTTATTTTCAGTCAGTCCCGTTGTATTTTTAGCTGCAGTCGATGCTTTTTTTTCTCACTTCTGATCAACCTTCTGCTGTAAATATGTACATTATCATTTCATACTTGTCTTCAGACCTGCACCACATGTCCATGGTGTTTCTGTTTTTCAACGCCAAGATGTCACTGTGCTGGTTCCACTTGTACATTTCTTTTCAAAAGGTACTTCATAATAAAGATGTTGAATAAACCTTTTTTTCTGCTTTGTTGTTCAGGCTGATCACATGATGCTGCACAAACAACGCAGTTCTTTTTCACAGCAGATATTCTGACTTTGACCACTTTCATATTTATGGTATGACAATGAGTCAGCATGTATTTGTACATGTACTCTTCTTCCAGTGACATGTCAAAAAGGCTTTTTTCATCTAAAATGCTCTTTTTCACCATCAGGATCAGTAGTGGAGTACAGGTTCTAGGTGCTTGAACCAGTGTATTTATATTTTCTGTTACTCTGCTACCAGTACTCCACAATTTAGAGTTAAATATGGAACTTTTTGCTTCACTACGTTTATGATACAGCTTTAGTTAATGGTTACTTTGCAGATTAAAATCTTGAAATCTGCCCTTGAAATAGAATGTATGACGAAAACAATTCAAAAATGTGCTCCATAAATAAAATCGGCTTCAAATTGAAAAACTACAACAGTGCAATGCAGCTCACGTGTCGGTGCGCCAACAATAATAATCCAGCATTCCCTCACACAGTGAAAGTAGGAATTCTGCACAGTATGTAGTTTTACAGTAGGACCTTTAATTTTAATGAGGTGTATTTAAATAAAGGACACAGACATTTAAGATATCAATACTAGTTCCATCACTGGTCTGGGTTGTAGATGTGAGCCTGAATGTCATTTAAATGCAGGGACAGGTTAAAGGTAGACTTTGACTACGGCTTAGGTCTGACTAGCAATCTTTTACAGCTTTAAATATATCTACCTTCATTCCAGCAGACAAGATTTTAACAGTTTAAAAGATATTTTACTCATCAAATTCAAGGGAGAATGGAACAATACAAAAAAAATAATCAGTAAACCAATGTAATTACTGTCAGTTTTCAACAGGTTACTGCAGCCTTAAAACATTTCTCCTCGTTGCTTGCTTCTCGGTATTCTCAGCAAACCACAAATTATGAGCCATATTTGTCCTTTTTTGTCAGCAGGTGTGACTGAGTGTTACCATGGAAACACAGGTCTTAGTTCAGAGTTAGTCTAGGGATCGAGTGGCTTCCTTTTGAAAATAAAGTCTTTCATGAGACCATCGAACATGTATTGGATCAATCCAAGAGAAATGTTAGTGATTTTATGTGTGTTTGTATCTGTATTTGCCTGTAAATACACGTAGGAAAGACCTCTCTCAGAGTTACAGGGGCCGATAATGTCCCCACAGCCAACACACACACAATATATAAAATGTTTTTTAGGCAGTGTTTCGTAGCTGAAAGTAAAAGACAAAACAATACCAACTCATCGTTCATTTCATATTTATGAAGGGTTCACCTGTAGTTAGCTCGTGCTGTCTCCATCATCAGGTACATCTCTGTGACAACTGTACAAATACTGTTGACACCACTAGACAAAGACAGTGATTTTTTTTTTTTTTTTTTTTTTGTTACTTGTTTCTTTTGGACACACTAGACAGTCTCACAGGAACAAATTTTCATGCTTGACTGGTATGTCCCTTATTCCTGAGTAAGAATCCAGTATTGTGTAGTTTTAAGAAAAGAAATGACCTTTTAATTTAATAGTTGGCCAGTCATTCTTCAGTAATTACATCAAACAGTATTCAGTATAACAGGCAAATAGCAGTGTGGCTGCTGAACAAGGTATTTTCTGGAAAAAAGTATGATGTAAATAAGAATAATTGTATAGCCCAAATTAAGACAGATACACTATTTGTTTATTATGTAAGGATGTAATGTAGGTAGTGGTAAATGCAACTAAATTGTTGGTACTTAAGGAGTAACATACACTTTTTAAAAAGTGATTGCATTGTAATATACATTTGTATTTTTCTTCTACAAGGAGAAAATATCTATATCTATAAACTGTGTGCATTGCGTGCTGCTCTTTTTTATTTAAACTGTTTTTCTATTTGCTGCTGTTACACTGTAAATTTCCCCACTGCGGGATTAATAAAGGTTTAATCTATCTATCTATCTATATCTATCTATCTATCTATCTATCTATCTATCTATCTATCTATCTATCTATCTATCTATCTATCTATCTATCTATCTATCTATCTATCTATATATATATATATATATATATATATATATATATACATATATATATATATATATATATATATATATATATATATATATATATATATATATATAAAAACATTTATTAATAATATTCTTTTTAGACCTCCATTAAGATAATTCAGAAACTGTACTTTGGCGCCACCTGGTGGATTTTCCGAATAAACGCACAACGAGAGGTCAAAGTTGAAAATTGACGTAAGCACGTACACAGCGTAGTTGGAAGACGAGGCAGAAATATCATTTCGTAAACAAGTTCTTCTTAATATCTTTAGTCATTAACGTGGATATATGAATTGAAAGCACGTCAGGAGGAGAATATTTCGTCTTTGATATCCGGTAAATTTATGAGCTTTTAACGGGAACAGAGGCTTCCAGCTAGCTGTGAGTAAGCTAGCCTGTTAGCGGCTAGCCCGGTGCGTAGCATGCTATGGATCCGTGGAGTATAGTTCCGGACGAGGTGGCTTTGGAGGGACTGGATGGGATAACTATCCCCACTCTCTGGATTCGGCTAGAAAATAGAGAGCCCAAGTTTCCCCTCAAGCTCGACGACTGCACCAAGGAGCTTATCTGGAAGTATCTGGCCAGCAACACCGACCTGAAGTTCTACGAGCTCCCTAAGGAGAGAGAGGATGTCGTGCTGTTTGACCGGTGACTTTTTCATCTTTGTTGTGGCACAAAGGGCTCAGTTCTAACCAAATAAAAACACAAAGCAAAGCAAAAAGAAGCATCTCCAGTTTGCGATGCTGTGTAGGGCTACAACTCAGTTAATCCACTTGTTTTTTTCTGATAAAGAGGCCAAACTCTACAGATAATCAGTTTATAGTCGTGAACGTCAAGAGAAAAGCACCAAAGTCTTGCATTTTAGAGGCTAGAAACAAGTGCTGGACGATTAATCAAAAATAAATGTCACTATCAACCACTATAAATGAAGCACTGTGGTGTTCCTACCTGCATGTCATATTCTCCACATGTAAGGGAATGTGCTTGTTTAGTACAGACTGCTGCAAAAATCACGTCATTTTTATTTAATTTAATTTTATGGTGGAAAAGGAAATACAAAAATGATCATCACCATTAACATTGGAACTATTGGCATTGCAGTATTTGTCAAAAATAATTACAACACGATTTTTTTTCAATACATTGTGGTTTTGCTCTCATATGAATGACATGAGGACAAAACTACAAGCGTTTTCGTCCAAAGCAGTTTCTAGCTTCTTCATCTCCATTTGACAGGACTATGTTTTGTCAGAAGCTTCTGGACTATTTCTGTGGATGTAGTCATATTTACTGACACCAGTGCTGGTCATATCTAATGCATCTTTACCTAAGTGGAAGTAATGCTCTTTGCCAGGGTCTAAAATGTGTTTCAGTTTTTCGTTTTTTGATTGTTTTAAGCTCAAAAGTAGCTCAAAGCAAGTATAGAAACAGTAGACTCTCTGGGTCCCGGACTGAGTGAAACATTCAGTTTTAGAAAGGTTTTGAATCGTCTTACTTTGTAGGATGTTTTGTATGTTCTACATGCCTCTAGTTTACTCAGATTTTGTGATGTTCGTGTGTTTTCAGGTTTCAGGACCCTGATGCGGAGAAAAGCGATGAAATAACACACAAAACTTTAGAAACCCACCAAGACATCTACCCCATCCATGTTGTTCCAGAAAACAAAGATAGGATGCAGGGGTCATGCGCCCACTTTAAAGAGAGGAAAGATGTCACCAAGCACATCCGCTCCAAGTCCCTCACACTGTTGATCAACTTGGAGGAGGCCTTGGAAAGGTATGTAGAGATCATTAACTGGTAAATTGATTTCATCAGCAAAGTCGTGTTTATCTGCAAACAACACACTGCCACAGTTAAATATGGTTGGAAATGGGCTGGGCACATAGAGGAGAGATTCAAGCATTCAGCATATAAAGCCTAAATATGGTGCGTTATTTAATTTTGTAAGTAGAATGAGAACTATGAAAATACTTTTGCAAATTTGAGGTTTGTAATCAGATTTAAAGTGAGGAATGGTGAATGTATTTTAGCAAGGTGCGTAATATTTCACAAAATAATCTGTGGGTTTGGCTGAAGCTCTTCAACAACATTTAAATCTCATTGTCGTACATTACTGTATTTCTTATACTTCACACTCTCTCTCTTGTTTCTTACCTTCTCAGATTTGGGCGAAAACTTGTCGTGGTGGCGTCTCAGACTCTGCGATTTCGGACTCTGATCGGAAGTGAGAGCGATCCTGATTTAAAACTCACCGATGACTCTTACTGTGTGTTGGAAAGAGTGGGTCGAGCCCGGTGGCAAGGAGAGCTACAAAGGGATCTGCATGGAGGCTCTTTCAAGTAGGCGACATGAACACGTTCATTTAGCACAGACACTTTGTTGGTCTGTGTTTACTCTGTGTGTAACAGCCAGTGTTGTGTCTTAGGAGGGTAGATGCTCGAAAGTTTCACTACTTGAGGAAGTCTCTTGTCAGACATCAGCTGGTCACCATGCAGGCCTACATCAGACGACTGGAGTCTGGACAGCAGCAGCACTCCATTCTTCTGCTGCTCAAACGCTTCCATATAAACAGGTCTGTTTGTTCTGTTTGGATTTATTTTCCTCACTGTCAGCACTGTTTTTCTGCTTACTGTTTACTGAACACATATTGACAAAAGAGGAAGTGCATCGCAACTAAATGTGTTTTTACTGTTGTTTCTGTGATTTGGTGTAAACTTTGAATGTTTTTTTTTTTAACTTGGCATAATTCCTAATATTCCATCTATTGAGGCTCTGTGGACTGTGGTAGCTTTATACTTTCCACCTCCAGTTGTACCAACAAGCGTTCATCTGGGCGAAGAGCGTCAGCAAATATGAGGACTATTGCAAGTCATTTTGGTTTATGAGTGCCATTTTTTTCATTTATTCAAAGTAAAGTACGCAGACGAGACAATATGCATAATATGTCTATGGAAGATATTAAACCTTGTTGTGTAACTAGTCGATAAATTTGTGACTTTAATCTAACACTGCCTACCTGAAGGTGGCATTTCACTTCCCGAGAACCAAACAAACTGTACAGTCAACTCCTCATATAATGAAACCCTTTACAAGAAGTACAAAGCATTTTAATGTGCTGAAATCTACTTTTCCACAACCTCCCTTGCGCATGCCACAAAAAAAAAAAACCCTCCACATCACAGCTTCAAACAGACAGCTGTGTGCAGGTGAATATGCTGGTGATTCAGTTAGCGAGCCAATCCATAGCACAATGTTTGCCATTCTGGTTGACTAATTTCTTTTCTTTTAAATCAATGTTTAAAATTGTTAATGTTAAATCATTTCTTTTTTATAAAGCTGTAGGGAGCATGTGCTTTTTGCCTTTAGTTACACTGTTTTATGACTCCTCATGTCTCTGAATCTCTACCATGGATGTAGAGAGCCACAAAAGCCACTTTAATGGGAATCACGCCAGGTTGAAAAAAGCTAATTGTCCTTGAACTGATCAGATTTGTACCCTTGATTACTGATTTTTGATTGATTTATTTGATAGATAAAGGCTACAACTAACCATTATTTGTGTTTTGTTGTCAGTATTTTCATTGAGATAAGTAGCATTTTCTCAAACTTTAGCAGCTTAAACCACCCTATGTCTAGTGTTTTTTTAAAAATGACATTCAAAATTAATGAGTTGATAAATTGTTTCAGCTGAGAGCATATACTTCAGGTCAGATAAGTTTTATTTATGGAGCATATAATCGCAAATTTGCCACAAAGTGCTTTGTAATCTGTGTATCAGAAAATACCCTCCATCCTTAGACGCTCATTTTAGATAAAGAAAAATTCTTGAAGTTTGAGTTCAGTACAAGACTGAACGTTCTTCAGTCACTGACATACTATTCAAGTCCGTGCTTAGCTTTTGGAATACTGAACATATTTAAAAAGAAGAAAAGCCAATGTTACTTTTACAAACCCAGTACTAACATTTAGGGGCATATCTGTCTGAGGCTCCCACTCTGGTCTTTGTCGCTCTTTCAAGCAAATTTCTCTCCACCTCTTTGTTTTAGGAGGACTAAGTATGACGTACTGATGGAGTACGTGTCCAACTGTCTCCAACAGTCACCGGGTCAGTTTGCTACTATGATGATGTTCAAAGCACAGCTTGTGAGTATCTTTCTCTGTGAGTGTCTGTTGGTCTTTTTGTGTTCATCTTTATGGTAATAACTGTGCTCTTCTCTAGCAGCAGGTGAATGAAAGTACTTTTCGGCGTCTGTTTAAATACATGCGCGCTGCCAAGTTGATCGAGTTTTGCCAGTACCCTTTGGAGGAATTGGATCCCAGCGCTGGACCCTGTACAAACAAAAATGGTAACATGCCAGCACCTGTACAATTAGTTATTAAGTTGAGAGGTTTTTCCTGATTATTAGAAACTGTCTTGGTAAGGAGCGTCTTATTTTGACAGCCCACATGGGGATTGCACTTTTGTGTTTATAACTGAGCTGCTGCTTCTGTTCTGTTATTATCTTAAATATTTTGATGTGCTTAATTCAGCTGTAGTTACTCATCTCAAACCAAAGAATGGAGTTAGTGAGTGGAGTTTCTGAATATATAGGATGAATGGATCAAATTCCTAATATAGAAGGAATCAGAAACAACAGTTGGAGAAGAAACTGTCATAAATGCTGAATGTGATGAGAAGTCCCAAAAAGACATCGCTTTGTTTAAAGGAACACCAACATAATGCAGGTTGGGGGCCACTGGCCTGTGTGATTAATCAGTAAATCTGTTCAGTGCTGCTGTGGTCCACAAAACATGCCAGTGTTGCTGTGTAATGATGTATTTTGACTGAACCTATTATAGGTGTAGTGCACTTTATAATATGATGAAAAGAAGTTCATGAAGTCAGTATGAAGTACTCTGAATTTAATGAATGAATGTTTTTGTTTCGGACATGTGAGGAAAAAAATCCACAAAACAAATCACAATATTCAAAACAACAACAAAACAAAATAAAGCACAACAAAGCAAAAAATAATAACCCAGCGTATCCAAAAAGGAGTACAGCGAAGCATAAGCTTATTTACTCCTACCCCTTCACCATCAGTCACTCAGTACCCCACTCCCATAGTTATTTATGTACATATTTATGAACAAAATAGAAAATAAATAAAATAAATAAGAAAATATTAAATAGTCAGTGATATACCCACGTCAAAGCCTCTCCTCCTCCCTGTACCTCGTGAAAACATATTTTTATTACCGCTTTTTAAACTGGATTTAGAGAAGTAATGCGGTGATAAAAGAATTGCAACTTTTTTTTTCTTGCTGTCCATGTTTTTGACATGACACCTGCACTGCATTATTTGGTTGTTTTCCAGGTAGTAAAGTCCTTGTGCGCTGTGTGAGGCTGATAAAGCCATATGCAAAGAAGGGCATCCCAGACGATGAGGATGATGATGATGATGAAGATGAAGAAGATGACGCTGGAGGAAGAACAGGAGGTTTCCCTTCAGAGGGGCGAATCATGGAGAGGGACATCATGTCGCAGGCCTATCACCTCAGTACGTTTGATCACTTCCATCTGTTAAGGAACTGATTGATTTGAAAAGACTTCATGTTGTTGTGGCTTTTATTTTAAGTAGTTCAAATGTTGGTAGGTTTGGCATAATCTTGCCCACAGACAGCAATTAGTGTTTGAGTCGCTCTGACACAAAAATCATGACAGCAATTTTACAAGATCATAGCTGTTAATGTTTTCAAACCACATTCGATTGGTGTCCTGTCTTCTTAGGAGCAGTGTAATGAATTTGTCACTAACTGATAATTTCTTATGCACATGCAAATGTACTAGCTTGAAAGTGAATTTTAAGTTGTTAAGGATTCTCCTGATGCCAGTCGATTAAAAAATATATTTTTTGCACACTACAGAGCAAAAGGGGTTAAAAAGTAAAAAATAAAGTAAAACCTTGTGCAATCATATTTTCCTCAATAAAAACTTTATTTCCTTCAGGAACTGAAAGCAACTCTTGAGAGTTCGATGTTGATGTAGATAAAAGGATTAATTCTAAGCTAATGAAAACACAACAATCCCTTTTTCTGGGTTTTACACTTATGAAAACACAGTTATGAATATTATATTTCATTTCTGCAATAAAGATCCTCCTGCACACTCCTACCCACTAGACCTTTATGGCTTCACTGTCAACATAAGTCTTGAAATTAATCCCAGACGAAGCCTGTAAGACAACTGACTTTCCCACTCATCAATTTACCACTGCCCCCCATCAGCGTTAAAGCTGCTACTTGCCCACTGGATTCCAAATATCTCAAAAGTACTGTCGCTCATTCCATGAAGATCCAGTCAGGTATTAATAAAGGTGTTACAGCGACTTGTATGTAGTTGACAAAACGTCACTAATTTGTCAGTTGAAGCTAGTAAAGTTGCATATTCCTAGCCTTTGCTTCAGACAGTGAAACTATACATTTGTCTTTTCAATCTGCACTTTAACTTCAAAATCCAATGTTGAAGAAGACAGAGTCAATAAACAAAACATGTTACTACCCAGAAAGTTAGGCATTACACTGTGATCATTCAGACAGTTTACTGTTGCATAAATTGTGGCTCTCGTCTATTCTGATGCAGTTTTATCCTCTGGTACGAAGGGAATCCCCCAGCGTGACATCGTGTTTAGAATGAACATCAGTAAATTGGAAGCTCGGATGCTCTGCCGAAGGTTGGAGAAGGATGGTTTCATTAAGGTAAGGTAAATTTGTTCCCTACAGAAAATGACGCTTTTTCTTGTATTGCTTTCAAAAACTGTGACGTCTAACCCAGTGAAGTCTATTTAAATGGCTCATAAACAGGCAGAGAGATTAAACACACTCTCAATTGTCGGATACTGTATATTTGGGCTTCCCACCCAACAGAGGTCAACCACCACAAAGAAAAGCCTTCCTCTTTGAAATACAGTGAGTCGTTTCATATCTGTTGGCAATCTGACAACAGACAGGAGGCTTGCGGATTTGAGTGTAAAATGGTGTTTGATAGCATTTGTAACTTATTTTCGTGGTGACCTAAAAGCTAGACGTGCAACAGTAACTTTTTCAATATAACATTTTAATATACTTACACTGAACAACCAGAAGTTCTGTCTCTTTAATGAGTACTGTTTTCAGGAAATATACACATGACTGTGGTAATGACAAGCTTTAGATGCACCAACAGATACTGATTGTTCTCTATTCTGTGAAATATCTGCTAGATGATGATTGTTAATGATCCTTGTGACGCTCTGACTTTTCTTCCTTCTGTTGCTATGAGCTTCACTGTCGTGTGCGAAGTGCATCAACAAGTATTGAATAGATTACCAGAAAATATGGTAGATGTTCATTTTCCAACATTATCTGACATTGTTCTGTCCAGTAATTCAGTTTATGACCTAATACCTATAAAATTAATCATAGTTTTCCATCAGTGCCATCTACTGAGCACATATTAGCCCAGTAGCATGCTGTATTAAGATGGTGAATGTGTTAAATTTTATGCTTGCTCAATACAACATTGGCATTTAGCAAGTCCATCCTTGCAAAGTGAGACTGTTGTTGGCTTGTTTCTACTTTGTTGAAAAGTGCTGGTTTAGTCTAATGTAGTAATTTATCATATTCTCGTATTCGGCTGTATATCAATGTGAAGTGTGTGTTTTCTTCTGTTTAGATGTAAATGACGTCGACCAAATAAAACAAATTCCCTTCATTATAACACAAAAAATGTGTTTGAAGTTGAATTACATTGTAAAGTAGTTTTTATTTTTCATTTTGTCTTTTATTTTGTAGGGATTCCTGGAGGATGAGGGTCGGCAAAGGACTACCAAATTTATCAGCCATAAGTGTGTATCTATAAATGACTATGAATTTCTAAATTCTTTCTTTAGCGTGTAAGATCCACTCGTTCCAAATATTATTCTGCTCTCTTGACAGGTGTGTGGGAGTCAGTGATCGACTCCAAATGTTTGACAAAGAGCGGGAACGGACGAAGCAACTCTACTCTTCTGCACCACAATCGTCAAACACTGAACCGAACTCCACTACAGCATCATTAACACCCAAGTCAGGAGTAAAAGGAAAAGGCAAAAGTCCTGCAGACAAGAAGAATAAAAAAGCAGGTGGAGGAGACGCCGAAGATGCAGAGGAGGCAGAGCAGGTGCTTGATGATAGAAAAGGGGAGGCAGGGGATGGACAGTCGGACAGAAAGGGAGGTAAAGCAAAAGAAAAGTCAGCAGCAAGAAGACCGACAGCAGGTGAAAAGGACAGTATGGCAACACAGCAGACACAACCTGGCATGTCCATCATGCAGTCTACACTGGCTGAATGTGAGTAGACAAAAGTAGACAAAATTCACATCATAACCTTTCATTTGTGACAAGTATTGACTGTGTCAGTTAAAGGTTTATGTTATCTTCCTCATTTGTCATCATTCAGGTGAAACTCTGCCCTGCAGCGAATCCATGACCAGTATGACACGTGACTCAGAGTCCATTCCTGCACCAGGTAATTCCCAGTAATGGTCCCATACAAATACACTTTTGCTACACCTCAGAAAAGTGCAAATATTAAAGGAAGGAAAAGTGATATTTCCGCTTTATTTTTTGTCATTCATCCCTCAGAACAGTGCTGCTGGAAAACAATTAATCTCAAACCTGCTATAATTAGTTGATACAAGTTTGTTCTGAGTTCACGAGTGAACTTGTGGTGGCAGTTTTTATCATATTTCAACCGACTTAAAATTAATTGATGCTCTGGTCCACAGGTCTCGTGGCTAAATTAAACATAACAAATTAAATTGAAACATGTTATTAAAAATAAAGCAAGCAGTATTTATTTGTGTAATTTTAAAGATTCCATCCATTCATTACCTATACACTGCTTAATCCTCTGTATGGTGGAGGGATGTTAGAGTCTGTCCCAGTCGACTGAGTGTGAAGGCAGGTTTCACCCTGGACAGGTCGCCAGTCTATCACAGGGCCGCACATCCAGACAGACACATGTTACAATTATGTTTTTATATAAACAGATGACGCTGTTTACCAATATTTTAATGTTTCATTCATCATTACTTCTACTTAGGTCTCTTGTTTCACTTCGACAGGTGACAAATTAAAATGTTACAAAGCTCATGTGTGAAAAATTCTGTTAAGTTGTATTTTATTTGTTGTGGCTCCAATTACCAGGATTGGTTTATATTGTGATTAGTTTCAGAGTTGCATCCTTCTCTGTGATACAATATTGTATAAACTGTGTGTTAATTTTTGTTCTGCCCTCATATTTGGCTTGTTTATTTCTTTATTTAGTCCAAGCTTCAGTGGATGAGGAGATTCAGTCCAGCTCAACCTCTGCCAGCTCTTTGCCTCAGCGTGAGGTGTTAAATCCAGCAGAGAATTCCTCAGACAACAACTCTGTGGTTGTTAAAAGTGTTTTCCAGTCACAGGTGGGTCTAATGGGTCGATTTCAGTGGTTTGTTTTTCCTCAGGGTAGAAGAGTTTGAAGCTAATTTGTCTAACTGAGTGCTGAAAGTAACATCTGAATCCACCTCCTTCAGGGCTCTGTGTGTGAAAAATCCAAAAAGTCTTTGAGGAATTCTCACGAGACGTACCGCCTGTTGAGAAGGAAGAACCTGATTGTTGAGGCCGTTCGTAACTTCAAAATCATAGAGGGCCTTTTCCCGTCAGTGTGCCTTGATTGTTATTAGTTCATTTTAAAGCATATTATCAGGTAATAAGAGAGGGAACAAAGATCTCACCGTGCTGTGTTTTTACAGGCTGCAGAAGATAATCAACGACGAAGAGAAGCAGAGTGGTGTTAGTTCAAAGTGTTGCAAGAAGACTATTGTACGTCTCATCCACGGTCTGTCTAGAGAAGGCTTGCTTAAGCTGTTTACAACTACTGTTGTACAGGATGGCATCACCAAGAAGGTACATGCACACGTCACACCCTGACTGCCACTCCACTTCAGAAATGTGCAGAGACAACAGATGGAAGAACAGCAGCTTTTGATTATTCCTGACGTCTGTTACTGTCTAGTAGTGGAAAGTAGTGCCTTTGCTAATAAATGATTTACGCTATGTATGCAACCAGGGCTGTACAGTGGCTCAGTGGTTAGCATCATCACCTTGCAGCTACAAGATCCCCAGTTCGCATCCCGGCCTGGGATGTCTCTGTGTCCAGTTTGCATGTTCACGCCTGTGCAGGTGTGGGTTTTCTCTGGGTACTCTGGTTTCCTCCCACAGTCCAAAAACATTCTGAGGTTCATTGGTAATTCTAAATTGCCTGTAGGTGTGAATGTGAGTGTGATTGTTTGTCTCTATGGGTAGTCCTGTGATAGACTGGTGACCTGTCCAGGTGTCCCCTGCTTTCACCCTAAATCAGCTGGGATAGACTCCAGCCCCCCCACGACCCTGATGAGGATTAAGTGGTGTATAAATAATGGATAGATAGATGTATGTAACCAGTGGTGTTTATATTTTTTAATTGCTTGGCTTGAATTAGTGTAAGGTTAGGGTTAGGTCACTTATGCACTTAATTAGTCACGGACATCACGTATCAAGTTTAATCTCTCAGCCTGATGTGTCTGTCTGATGTTTTTGCATATATAGGTTGACTTGGTTGTTCATCCGTCCATTGAACCCAGTGATGAGATAGTAAAGCAAGTGATTGAGCAGGTCCGGTTTAAAATCTCCAGCTCTTACACAGCTGTACGGTGAGCACAAACTGAATACTTTGATGTTATTTATTGACCTCTGTAACTGTTATTTGTCTCATCCAGACTATACCACACTAACACAGATTGAGGACAACAGAGATTTTGCACAGAGAAGTGAGATGTTAAAAGAAATGCAAATTCCAATTTGATCATTCTGACTGCGTTGGCATAGCCAGAGATTGGATTCTGATCTGATATGAAATATCAGATCTCCATTTTTGTTTCTACCTCCATAAAAACATTGGATCTGAATGTCTTGATTTTAACCACTTCAGCATGTATAATGTGAACATAGCCTAAATAGCTTGGTGACATCCAGATCAAGTTTTTCTCTGCTTTCCCACAGTCTCACCACTGTTACTAAAATGTACAACACACTCAATCCTGACTTAGAATTAGTATTGAGTGTAGAACATGAGCATATCTTGTTTCTTGACCAAGTCTCTGTTCAACTGACTCCTGCCTTCTGTCACTTTTTTTTCGTACTTTTCTTTCCCTCAGCCTACAGCACGCTGAAGAGAGCGCCCGAGATCAAAAGACCAAGGATGACAGAAAGAAAGGGGGCAATAAAGATGACTCGGAGTTCAAGCCTACAATAGGTTCTGTTTTGATTATAGATCACTATATTTTTCTGAAGAGGAACTGCACACTGCATGTATTTCATGTATTTCAAAAGCCAAATTATACAATAATATCAGTCTAAGTACATACATACTGAATGAGAGAGAACATTCTCAGTTATGAGCCTTTAACTGTAGAACCAGCAGCTACCGATGCTCTGACATTAGACGTTAAATATTGTACAACTCTATAAATACTCAACAGGTTCATTTGGTTTCCCATTTGATTCTGGATCTTCGAGGAGGTGCTTTATTGCTGTATTCAGCTTAATAACTTAAATGCTGTCCTTGATTTTGCTTCTTCTCTCTGCCTGCTTTTATAGTTCGAGGTTTAAGTAAGACTTTCGGCTTCCAACCTAAGATGCCTCGTCTGCGCGTTGTTCATACCTTCCTCTGGTACCTGATCTACGGGCATCCACTGCAACAGAGCTCCGCCTGCACCGACTCCACCAGTCAAACACAAACTAGCCAGAACAACTCTGATCCTGACGCCAAAGACACCGACAGTTTTGCAAAACAGCATCTGAAGGAAATGGAAAACTCAACATCTGACAGTGCTGGCAGCAGCTCTGTGGACCAGCAGGCTGAAGACTCCAGGGTTCACAACTTTGATGTGATCTCAGGTGATGAAGGGGAGGAGCCCAAAGATAAATCAGTTCCTGGTCCGTCTGACATGAAAGGTTAGGGAGTCTGCTAAGTAGGAACTGTGAATTTGCATTGCATTTTTAACGTTTGTCTTTTTAAATTCTTTATTCCCAAATAAGCACCTCTGTTGTCTGTAATTTTCTACATTGCTCTGATAGTGTATGTTGATGACGACTCATGGAAGAGATTCGTCCCTCCTGTCCGTCTTCACAAAGACTACACCAGAGGCTGGGCGATGGTGGGCGACCTCCTCCTCTGCCTGCCTCTCTCCATCTTTGTTCAGGTTATACAGGTTAATTATCAGGTGAGCACCAAAAAATGGTTTTGACTTTAAAAGGAGGTTATACACTGGAAACAATGACCCTCTCAAAACAAGGGGAAAAAAAACTTTTTTCAAGGAACTTTAACCTTGAAATAAGTGAAAAAAAATCTGCCAGTAGAACAAGTGAAAAATGGCTTGGTAAGATTTCTTGAAATAAGATATGATATTTAGAATATCGAGATCTTAAAATTACCTGGGAAAACTTATTTAAGCTATATTTTACCAGGATTGTCAAGTTTAGGTGTCTTAAAATAAGCCAGACATGCTTTTAAAAAATAAATAAATAAATAAATAAAAAAATAGCAGTTTTTCCCTCAAAAATAGATTTTTGCTTTCATGTAACCTCCTAATTTGAGTTGTATTAAACTTATTGTGAGTTGTATTATAGTGGCACTTCTCTCGATTTAAGACCATCTTGTACTTGAAATAAGATTACTAAGATTAACTGAAGCATTTTGAGATATGTCTTCTCACAGTTAGTCGTGTTTTGACAGCATTTGGAGGTGTTGTGTTTTAGGATAAGCCAGTTATGCCCAAAAGCAGCTGTTTTTAACTCAAAAATAGACATTTGCTTTTTAAACATTTGTGTTGAGTACAAAATTTAAGCTGTATTTTACTTATTTTAGGTTTTATAACAGTGACATGACTCTAGATTTAAGACCACCTTGTCCTTGAAACAAGATTAAAAAGTGTGATTTAAACATTTTAAGATATCCGTCTGCACACAGTTGGTTGAAAATACATTTGTTGTAAATATGACCATGGTTCTTACTCCCTCATTTATAAATAACTCTACACCATGTAAACAAGTCTAGTATTGAAATAAACTATTTATTTTCGAATTTGCATGCAACGCATTAGCAAACTTGACAATATGAACTGATTGGTGATTTTCCAATAAAACACATTTACTTGAATTAAGTGAAGTTTATTTCTTAAATCAAGATTCTGTAGCTTCTACAAATAACACCTCAGCTTGAAAAATGTATGAAAAATAAAACGAACCTTGTTTCTTCTAAAATACAATTCACAACAAGATAATTTCAAGATTGTTTGACTTAACAAGATATTTAAGATGCGTTGTCATAAAACAAGTCTATCTTGCTGAAATGTCACTTATTAAGTGAATTTATCTTAAATCAAGTAGCATGAGACGTTTTGACTAAAAATTAATAGACTTGGTAAGATTTTGAGTTTTTGCAGTGTACAGTCTGTCTTATTTAGCATGTTTGTGAAAAGGTTATTTCTCTTATGGTGACATGATCCACAGGTTCTATCTGTGGCAGCATTCTGTTGTCATATACACAGCCGCTGTTATACAGTGATGAGAAAGTATCTGAACCTGTTTAAATTACCTGGTGTTCTGCCTTAATTGGTCCAAAAAGAGAATCTGATCATCCTTTAAGTCAAAAGTATAGACACACATGTGCTTAGGCTGTTGACAAAATTTTAATCTTCATGTTCTTTGGATGTCTGGTGTGAACGCCTCTCTTCTCTGTTGGTTGAAGTATTCTAGCTTCTACCAAAGAAGATTTTCTGCGTTTAAACCTGTTCTGGAGCCGAGTTGTTCTGCTGCATCATAAGTAATTGTTGATGGCACACCTCACAGTAAGCAAAGACAGGGCACATGCAGAGCATAACAGCACATTTACTGACTTGTGCTGACAGGTGGATGGACTGGAGGACTATCTGAATGATCCTGTGATGCAACACCACCTCGTTAGAACGCTTCCTGCAAGAATGAGACGACAGCTGCTTTATAAACGGTGACTTTCTTTCTGTCACTCTAACACATCATGACTGTAATTTGAGTTTGAGTATTTATGGGTCCCTTTTTTTCTTTTTTTTTTTAGAAAATACATCTTCTTTTTTAATGAGAGCCTGCAGAAGTTGGTGTACATGGGTCTGCTGCAGTATGGTCCCACAACGAAGTTCAAGGAGAAAGATCAGGTACAAAGTGACAACATCAAGTTATGCCTGTCAAAGCAAATTCAATCAATGAATAAAAAACAGATGTTACCCTGCTAAATTATAGACAAAATGTTTGCAGGAGAGACAGAGTGAAACAAATGTTTTCCTTTAGTTTGCCATTGTGCTGGACTTAAAATAAGTGAATGCAGAACATTCAACAGTTTCAGAAACATAGAACTGCTATAAAGTTCAGCATTACAAGGTTGAAATATCAAAAATCAATAATCAATAATATAGCTTAGTGCTATATTTTTACAGAATAAGCAGAATACATCAATAATGAATAAGCAGTGCTGTTTGAGTCCACTTCCACAGTGTTTTGTCAGCAATTTTAAAGGACTGAGGAAGGAACCTGTTCCAACTAAAAAGAAAGATGAATAATTTTAACATTCCTGAAATTATTTTAATCTTAGAAAAAGTCTAACATGAATGCAAGTGAAAGAATATGTCTCTGAATACTTAAAGATTCACATTTTCACAAAAATCAGCCATTAACAGCAGTAAATGTAGCTACAAATGAGTTAAAAGGAGTATTTTATTTATGTTTTTATCAACAAATTTGTATCAGCGTTAAGTTTAAATTTCAAATTTTCCATATTTGTTCTCTGTACACCCATCCAGGTGTTTGTGTATCTGAGACGCAACACCACTATTATTGACACCACCAACGCTGACCCCCACTACTGGCTGATCACAGAGTCACCTGACAAACCATTTGAAAGGCGCAAGTACACACTGGACACTGCTGAGGATGTGGAAAACTACTGGTTCGACCTGATGTGTGTCTGCCTCAATACACCACTGGGTACGTGCACACACAACCATAGAAGCACGCTCACAGCACAGCCAGTCGTCAAATTTAGTTTTGATTTGAAAGAAAAGGTTGAAGGTGTGATTTTAAATCTTTGTTTGCATTTTTTTAGGGCTAATCCGTGGCAAGAGAAATGCCACTGATGAAGAATCTGCTCCTTCCTTTGTGCATGAACGCTACGTGTTCGTAGGAATGGCTTACCTGCTGAAGTAGGTGGAGTTCGTGACAATAATCAAGAAAAAACACTGATATAATCGCCCATACAAGTGCCAACACTTTCATTTTTATCAATACATTTAACTCACTCTACCTCTTCCCTTGCTTTTTTTTTCCTCACATTTTTTGATAATCAAGGAGCTGACACTTAAATTTTGACAAAAATCTGATTTGAGCAGTACAGACACAACTTATCACAGTTTTTTTAAAGTCATACAGATGAACATGTCTCTGTACACATACAGGGGCAATCATGAAGCGTGTGATGACGGTTCGATACCAGGAGACGGTAAAGGCGCCGGAGGTTTGGACTCTGAATTCTTTGCTCATCTTAAACGCAACTGGCTGTGGACTAATCACCTGCTTGCTGTTAAATCAGTAAGTACGCAGAACACACACTTAACATGTAGATAGGCATGTTGTGCGCAAACAAAGACCTTATTAAATGTGGTTTGTTTTTTTCAGAGCCCAACTGGCTCCGAGGCACAGGAGACCAAAAACAGACTGAAGAGCCTCCTGAGTAGAAATGTTCTCAGGATTGCCCTCAAAGCTGGTGGGTTTCCTTGAACAGAATATTTTTCCTTTAGGTTTTTTTTAAACTGCTTAGTGTGTAATTTCACACAATTTAACAATCCTTCTAACTACAGGAGGAACCACTGCACCTCGGTATGTTACTGCCAAGCGACCACTGGTGGTAGAAAACGTTAAGGTATGAGTTATGTCAATTTGTTACATTATTATTTTATAATGCGCACATATAAATAGATTCATTTGCCAGTTTATTAGGTACAATAAGCCTTAAGTTGTGTAGTTTAACTGTTTTGTAATAAATCTTATTTTCTCAAAGCTCACCATGTTCAGCTTGTGTGGAAGCAGTTTTCAACATGTTGACTAACAGTCCAATCATTTTAACAGATATAATTTGAGGAGCTGTTGTTGCTGTTGCTGCATTATACAGATTAGTAGTTCTGTTACCATTGATATAAATGGGTCGGGCAAAAGAGTGAAAACAGTGGCAGTATATTGCAGTACAGTCCAATAGCATTAAAAACTACATTCTCCAGATTGATTATAATGTTCAATCAATGCTTCTTAAACTGTGTCAACAAAACTTATTATAGCCTTCATGAAAGACAGATCTTTTGTTGGACTGTTGGAGCTTTGTTAGTTATCATTAGTTAACCTGTGTGTGACCAATAGACTCAGTTTTACTGTTGCTGAAAAACGCACTTCACAATGCCTACCTGCAACAGGTATTTTTGCTACCAACAAGCTGTCTTTACTCAGCTGTTCTGTCGGCTCCAGCAAGTATGTTTTCTGTTGGTCTGTCTAATATCATATTAACCTCATAGAGGTGACAATGATAAAGTTATTGGTGCTTTTTATTCCAGGGTTTTTAAATGCTTTAATAACAATTAAATGACAGACACGTCTCTTCTTATTTTAAGTCTCCATTTGTTTATGTCCAATTTCATGTTTGTCTGTTTTGATCAGCGTAATAAGCTCCATGCCCAAAACATAATACATTTCTTGGGTTTCTTAATCTCACAATAGTGTCAGTAGTGAAGAGTTAAACACACACACTGTACTGTCTATAAACTGTTTTCCCTTCTTGTGTCTTTGCCACCAGGTGGCGATAGAACCTTCTTCCAGAAACCAACAGGTGGTTGGAGGAAAGGGACAGAAAAGAAGGAGATCCAAAAAGGATGTCACCAAGCCCCCCCGAAAGAAAAGGAAAGGTACAGTGAGTGCAGGTAAACATAAAATAGAATGTATGCATCTGATGGAAAGCTGACATATTGTGTGTGTTTGTTGTTTGCCTTGAAGAGCCCAAGAAACGCACTCCTGCCCATGACGAGGCGGACCATAAGGCTTTGAAAATGATGACCAAACAGAGAGTCTACTGGTCTATTCAGGAAGACTCACTGATGATGCTCTGCAGTGTGGCCTCACACTTGTTCAACAGCAAGGTACACTCACAAATACACTAAGAAATGTTTCTAAAACAGTTTTCACCAGTGATACACTACAAAGTAGTGCTGTTTTGAAAGCCCTCACCAAATATCTGACAAAAAAGATTGGAAATCACTGTCTTCTACTGCTCTTTATTCTTTTTCCGAACACCAAGCACATTTTAGCCACAGACGTTTTCTCTTGTCTTATGCCCTGTGATAAAGAAAATAGCAAATTTTAAACATATATGAAGAAACATAAATCCCACGCTTGTTTGGATCGAAACATAAAATGCAGTATTCGATGTATTGCAGTTAAAAAGGCCGTTCGTACCTCACTGTGTGGTGAGAGACATGCTCCACGCAGAGTTTGAGATATCAATGGATAAAACATCGCTCGCCGTTGGACGTCGCTCAAGATACATCCTGAAAAATCCTCAGACACTTCTGAACTACAGGTAGGTACAGATAATAACAGATGTTTTTAAACACAGCGACCCACGCAGTTACACTCATTAAATATCTGTTGCAGGATCTGTCTGGCTGAGGTGTTCCAGGACGAAACTCTGATGAGGCTGTTGGAGGAGAACAAGCCGACTGTTCCTGACAGTCCAGAGGTGTGTTTTACTTGTTGCCCTTTTCTTCCTTGTTCAAGTTTTAAGTTGTCTTGAGGGCTTAATATTTCAGTCTGTGGTGTTTTAGGACTGTGCCAAAGCGTTCTCGGAGTACATCAGGCTGCTCAGACAGAAGTTCAGCTGTGTCCTGAGCGCTGGTGATCTGATCATGCCTGACACGAAACAGCAGCTCTTCTCACGGTAAGAAAACAAGTTTTAATATGCTGACTTAGGACAGAGTGTAAAGAATGTAAAGTGATGTTTTTCTGTGTCTTTATAGGTTTAAGGTTTCTGCAATAGATGATCGAAGAAAGGTGTCCCCTAGAGACACCATCAGTTGGTAAGGATTAAGTTGGATTATTAGATTTTTCTTCCCTTAATATGTTTTTTTTTCTTTTTTGATAATAATTATTGTTTGTTTGTGTGGTTCTGCTGCAGCACAGAAGACATTCATGCCATAGTGTTGCATAACCTGATCCAGAGCACTCTGGCCATGACCAACAGCCAGATGAAATCCTCCAGATCATTTCAGGTATAGCCGTCATTGGTTTCATTCCTCCTCACAAAATCTAACTTTAAGTGTTTTTATATGGAATCTTTCAAGAGCAAAATCTCCGCAAGTGCTTCACAGTGAAAAATAAGATGTGAAAATGCAGCCTTCAGAAGAGACTACAGAAAGTTTGTGTTTAAAGTCATAAAATAATAAACAGTTCTAGACTCTGAAACGCTGGGACATGTGAAACAGTAGCAATCAAAATGCATACTGTAGATCTGAAATATTTTTATCACGTTGTTGCTGTGGAATAAATTATGTACTATCATAAAGCATACAGGGTATCTTCAACTCACTGGTAGACAGAAACTGCTGGTGATGTCTGTAGGAAAGCCGGATTAAGGCTGAGAAGGGAGATATTCGGTTCACCAGTAGGAAATGATCTGTTCATCCCAGTTTATCTCTGATTATAGTTTGTAAAACTACTCAATGTAAAATGGTCACTGAAGAGGCAGATGTTGATGGTGGTCCTCAGCTCTCCATCAGTATGACTCTTCACAATATACATCTGCCTCCTCTTCATCTTATCCTACTGATGAAATTCAAATCAGGACGCACAGCTGTTCTACATATGAATGAAAGAGTTTGTGAGGTAAACTTACAGGCCGTTACCAAACTGTGGACTGTAGGTTTAACAATTGGTGATTGAAGAGAACCACAAATGCTAATTATGTAGTCTAGTTTTTATATGTTTTGGGGAGGACTCTTGTTAGGTGTGGCTCCAATCATCAAGCCACAAAATCTTGACCATAAAAATGATGAAACATGGTCTGACTACATAGACTACACACTTTCAGTAATTATTTTCTGACATGTACGATGCTTTTATAACCAAATCTGTGAATTTCCTTTACATAAACTGGAACAGATAGGTCTTGATTTGTTTTTTTTAAATGTGTCCATGTTACCAACTTTATATCCTCCTTGCTCAGTTTGACACTTGCAGAGAAAAACACACAAAACGTCTGATTTTTTGTCGGTCTTCTCTCTCAGGCCTTTCACATGTACAGTAAGTACAACCAGGAGCTGCTGTGCAGAGTGTTCATTGAGTGCAGGAAGAGGGGTCTGGTCAACCGCCGTCGTGTCAATCAGCCGTTTGGACCAAAAAAGAACCGAGCGTTGCCCATCCTTCCCATGTCCTACCAGCTGTCCCAGTCCTACTACAGGTACACAACCACCTGAATAAACACACTGTTAATCGCTTAAATCGCTTAGCATTTACTTGATTTTATTGTAAGGGACCATCTCCATTGCGTGCGTTCACTTTTGATATGTTGTACCAGAGTTCCTAAAGCTTTTAGTAACTGATCAAGCATTCTATAGTCAATTACTAATAGGTACTGTTTGTAGAGGAAAAGGTTAGGTTTTATTGTGATTTCACCATCTTAAACAGTGCTGCATAAGTTATTTAAGACCCAAAAACCTTAAGCAGATATTTGTTAGTTTTTTATATGGACTATGTGCCTTTCTTCCTGTGTCACCTCTATACACTTCTTTTTCACCTTTTTAAATGTCACAGTTAAATCATAAGGACTTTTGTTTGTTGCGTTTTAAAATGACATGTTAAAGAGTGACAGGAGCACAAATATGAATTGTTCGCAGTAATAGCTGTCTAATGTCAGTGTGTCCCACTGCTTCCTGGCAGGTGTTTTTCATGGCGTTTTCCTCAGTCGCTGTGCACCGATTCCTTCTGCTTTTTAAGGAATCTAATTAACAATGGGAGAGGAGATGACAGGCCTCTCATAGAATTCTACCACGAAACTGAAAACAGGTCACAGACGGAGGATGAAATGCTGGAGAGTACAACAGGACCAAAAAGAAAAGAGAAACAAGGAAAAGAGGGTGACAGATCAGTGAGTGAAGCAGAAGTGCAATCAGAGAGGACAACAGGTGATTCTACAAAAGAGGCAGACAACAACCATGATACAGAGGAAGGAGAAGAGACATTAGAAGCGGACAAAAAAGATGAGGAAAATGAGGTGATGAGCAAATCAGATGAACAGACAAACCCAGATGGCTGCCTCACGTCTGGCTCTGGTGAAGCTGCATCTGGCAAAGAGCAGACAGATGACCTTCTGCCCATGGAAGCGCCACCAGAAACCCCAGCCACGTCCAGCGCAGCAACTCGAGCTTCAGAGGGTCCTCCAGACGTGTCGGACATGTTGCAGTTCTCTCTGTTCTCTCCAGGTGGCGCCTGTGTGGTCTCTCTCAGCCTGATGTCTCTGGGCCTGCTGAGTGTGCACCTGTCCATCCCTAAACAGATGGTGGTGGTGGACAGCAGCCTGGTGGACAATGATGTAGTGAAGAGGTGAGCTGTTGTTTGTGTGTTGTGGACCTGACTCTGCCTTGTGTTCTATAGTGGAAGGATTGTCATTCAACAAACTTTTACAACAGTTTCAGCAAGATGAAACTTTTAGACAGCCCCAGGCGGTG
The DNA here is from genome assembly GCF_022539595.1 of Amphiprion ocellaris. Classification (NCBI taxonomy): domain Eukaryota; kingdom Metazoa; phylum Chordata; class Actinopteri; family Pomacentridae; genus Amphiprion; species Amphiprion ocellaris. The sequence goes on from NC_072769.1 coordinate 37,543,234, forward strand.
TGTAGTAGTCACTAAATGCATCACACTCCACACATGAATACCACAGATGTAAGGTCAAAGCAAAATTTTTTAAAAAATGTTTTTAACAGGCACTTAAAAACTTCAGTTGTTCTTATTATATGAAACTTTTACATGCAAGCTAATTAAAAACAAAACACCAACACTTCCAAGTAAGGCCCTATTCTGATGCAACAAGGAATAGTGTCTAAATGAATGTACAGAAGTCAAAATGTTTTCTTTCCAGTATGGCAACACTCGAAGAAGAAGATGATGATGACGATGACGGTGAGGACTGTGAGGGGAGAAAAAAGCTGCAAGTGACGGCACACCAAGCATCACACACTAACTACTTGATAATGCGAGGATACTGCTCTCCTGGCATAGGTAAAGCTTTACCTCTCTCCTTTGATAGATTAGTGTTTTCTGTGCATGTAATCTGTCATGTTGGCTGTTGGCCTACGATATGCAAACTGTTATTGGCAAATTTTGCACTCAGCTTTTTGGCCGTTAGTTTTACTAAATGCATCGACACTGACAGCTTCTTTGGTGTCATAGTGGCGTTGACTCTTGAGTCAACATTCACTGCTGCTGAAAGTCATGGAATAATATCAGAAGGCTGTTGTTCTCCTTATTGTCTGACTGTAAGAATCGAATCAGATTAGAGCATGTCGACCAGTTAATCAATTAATCAACCTGGAGGCTACAGCTCTAATTGATTTTTTTAAGAAAGTTAAATGATTGATTAATCTGTAATGAAAATAATTACTAGCCTTGTGAGATTTTAAACTGTTTCATTTAGCATCTTTGTTTCTCGTTTTCAGTGAAAATACGTAACCTTAACACCAGCGACAACATCGTGGTGGAGTCGTGTATTATGAGGTTGCTGCTGCGCAACACACCTGCACACCACGTGTTCAGTATACAGGGTAAGTATGAATGAATTCCGGACTTCAACAAACACAATTTGTTCCGCAGAAGTATAATTCTTGGTTTAATTTTTTCCCTCATTTTCAGACTCTCCACCGTTGGACTTGACTAAATGCGGTCCATCCCTGCTGCCCTCCATCCTCACCTACTTTGTCCACTCACCCTCCACCTCTCGACCCAGTGTAGAGGAGTGTAACAGCCGCTTTATTCAGCAAAGAGGATACACCCCCCAGGACATTGAAGCGTGCGATCAGCTCAGGAGAAGCTTGCATGGAGCTGGCAAGAATGGTTTGGATGTACATGACCTTCACAAGGCTCATATGGACCTGCAGGAGCCACAGTCTGGACGCACCAGGAGCCTGCAGCAGTATATGCAGGTAAACACATGCACAGCTAGTGAAGAAGACTGTATTATGTTTGTGTATGTTCTCTACTGCCGCTTTGTTACTGTTGCTACACCAGCCAAGCAGTATATGCATAATAATAATAATAATAATAATAATAATAATAATAATAATAATAATATGTGAAATAATCATCTGCAAAAAAAACATTCCAAAAGAAAATATTGCACTTGGCTTCGGTGGGAAAATTCTTACTACAAGGAAAATGTTTGAAATGGCAAAGAAAACAATCTTAGTGAATAATTTAGAAAATCTTGATTTACATGAAGAATGTAACCATCTGTGTGGAACAATCAGACTCCCTCACATGAGTACACGAAACAGACATAAATGTGATATCTGTATCCTGCTTTGTATTTTGTGTGGGTGTTTATCACAGCTGTCTGACATCCGTGTGCTAGTTTGCTGACCAGTGCGCTACGTTGCACAAGATCTTTGCTCGATTGGAAACAGTAGGTTTCAGAACGCAGTGGTGCCAACGTCACATTCTGCCTGCAGGCCCCTTGAAGTGTTTCTAATCATGACAATGACAGAAGATTTGCAATGTAATATTCACATTAATGTTAAAAACTAAAGGTGCTTGATTTATAGCTCTCCAGCTGGCTTCATCTGACTCATTTCAAAATGATTACTCTGGTAAAGGGTCCTAAACATGTACTCAACAACATACTGAAAAGACTGCAAGACAAGTACTAAATGCTCCACTGAAAAAGTTATTATAAAAGCACAGGATAGCCAGTATGCAGCAGTGTTATAGTGAAGTACTATGAATGAAGATGTAATTTCAACTACTAGAGCTTCAACATGTCTTCAACATTACAGTGCTGGAAAAAAGTTTTCGGAGACTCCATGCATGTGTGAAATATTGCATTAAGAATCACTCTTAGGTCTTCAAATGCAATTTCTTTTAATACAGTCCCAGCAAAAATACTAAACAAATCCCCAAAAAGCCATTAAAAACTTAAATTGTTTGGTTCCATAGAAAAACACAAGAAATTTTAAGTATTGGGTCATTTTAATACCAATGATCCATTAATGAAGGTTGTGCTTTTTAGTACAAAACACAATTTTTGCTGCCGTGCTTCGTGTCTATATAAAATCAGCACATTTGAAAGTTCTTCAGAGATAAAAATGGCTAAAGGAACTTATCACAGGAAACACGCTTGAAGAGAGATGGCAGATTCTGATAGCCAGGAAGGGTACAGCTGCCACCAGATAGCCACGAAGTGCGGATGCAGTTCTTCAGTAGTTGGATGCACTCTGCAGAAATACAGACAAACCAACAGCATTCTCTGTTATTTGTTGACTTTGATACCGACAATGTTGACAACTGACATTGAAACTGTCAAGAATTTAGTTTTGTTAGTTTTTTTTGTAAACAATAAACAAAAAAATATCATTTGTTTGTGTCTGTCTAATGCAGCCACACCTTTTAAACACAAAAAAGATTTTTCCTCCAATATTTCATGATAATATTTGAGATTGTGTAAAATTTTAAGGGATCTGGAAAACTTTTTCCATCACTGTATGTCAGAGGCAGAAGGTTTGCCTAAACTCTGATGTTGTTGGATATTCACTTAGTAAATAGTTTATCCCTAACAGGGGTCTGTAAACTCATAAATGATGTAGTTATTTGCTAAGCTCCTTGACATTCTGAGTAGCAATCACTTGCTAGTATAGGTAGCGAGCTAATTTGCATTCCTTTCACTTTCACTGCTCTTTATGATTTTAGGAAGATTTAAGAAAGATACCACCCGTCCCCCCTTTCTTTCCAGGACTTCCAGGAAGAAGGTCAGGCGGTAACAGTTGGCAGTCTGGGTGTCCGTTGGGTGCTCATGCAACACGCTGAACCATGGCTGCTGACTGTTAACCCCAAGCAATGGTCCCAGTTGCACAACACATCTGACGGACTCCCCTCACTGGAGAATCCCTACCGCCGGTCGTTTGTGCACAAGAGATGCAACCGAGAAATCCGTCAGGATACAGAGGAACCACCAGCAAAAAGACTGGCTGTGGACGGAGACAAGGGCTCTGACGTAGAGGAAGTGGATGTATTACCAAATAACATAACAAAAGAGAAAATAAATGCGGAACAACAGCAGAAAGAGACAGAAGATGAGGAAAGTGGAGGCAAACAGGTAAACTTGGAAGAGGAGGGAAGAAGGCAGACACAGGCTGATGATGAAGGAAAGGAGAAGGGGGAAACTGAGAAAAGACGGGATAACACAGAAGATCTGAGGGTCGGAGAACACAGTTTAGATGGTGAAAAAGATGACAAGAAATGCTCTCCAGATCAAGGATCACCTCATGACGAGTAAGTATCGACTGTGAGGGACTGAGTCTTACCACAGTTAATTGTACTTCTCCTTTTTTCCTCTGTCTCACCTCTTCTTTTTGTTTCTATCACCTGCCTCTAATCCACAAGCATGAGTTTCATCGGCCGGCCGTGGCGAATGGTTGATGGTACGCTGAACCGACCGGTGTGTAAGGGCATGCTGGAGGCCATTCTTTACCACATCATGTCTCGGCCTGGACTCACACAGCAGAGACTGATGGAACATTACAAAGATTTGCTGCAGCCAAGGGCAGTGCTGGACCTTGTGAAGGTAAACAGGAAGTAGTTTGACATGGGATCAGCTGATAAACTCATTTCTAGTGAAAATGTTTAGTTTTTTGTGTTTGTTTGTCGTCTGTGTGAAAGTACATTTTCAATACTACTTATGTAGAATAATAATAACAGCTTTATTTATATAGCACCCTTAAGAACAGCGTTCACATAGTGCTTTGACAGTTAAAACATGCAACACAGACAATCAAGCAAGATATAGGAGACAAGTCAGAGCAGTCAGTTAAAATAAATAGTAAAAATCACAATAAATTAAATGAATAATTAGCTAGATTAGCACACAAATCAAACAACGGAACTAGGCAGTTTGAAAATTAAAGAACAAGATTGAGGGTTAAAATGAATTAAGTCAAAAAAGTAGAGAATTGAAGAATTAGAGGGACGACATCACACAGAAGAACCAGGCAGCTAAAATTTAAATAAGAGAGAACATCTAAAATAAACAGGACTTAATGCAGAATAAAATACTACAACTAAGTAAAGCTAAAAGTAAACTTCATATAAAAGCAAGTCTGTAAAATTAGGTTTTAAAAAGTGATTTAAAAGAAGCTACTGACTGTGCAAGCCTCATCTCCTCAGGCAGGTCGTTCCAAAGTCGAGGGGTCTTTTAGATTAAACCTCGACTTTGGAACGACCAGAAGTGATTCACCTGAGGATCTAAAGCTGTGAGCAGACTCATGAGGGGTCAGCAGATCAGAAATGTAGCTTGGGGCAAGACCTTGGCGAGTAAAATCTTAAAATCAATTCTAAAACGAACAGGAAACCAGTGGAGGGAAGCCAGGATAGGTGTGATGTAATGCCGTCTATTAAAACCGGTAAGAAATCTAGCTGCTGCATTTTGGACAAGTTGGAGGCGACAGAGGAGCTTAACGGGAATGCCAGAAAGGAAGGAGTTGCAATAATCGATACGGGAGAAGACGAGTGTAGTGAAGAAGTTTGCGTTCTTTTGGGATCTGTTTTCATTAGTATGCAGATGATCTACCTGTTGAAATCAGGCAGGCATCTTCCATTGATGGATTTAAAACTGAGCTGAAGACCCACTTGTTTACTTTTACATAATCTTAAATTATTTGTTTTACTGATGTCTTTTTTTTATTGTTTTGTTTTTATTGTTTTTATCGGTTTTTATAGTTTTTTTCTGTTTTTATTGTTTTTATCTCTGTGTACAGCACTTTGACTGAAAGCACTTTATGAATAAATTTATTATTATTATTATTATTATTATTATTATTATTATTATTATTATTATTATTATTATTATTATTATTATTATTATTATTATTATTATTATTATTATTATTATTAATAATAATAAAATGTTGTCTGTATATTTATAGTGGGGGATAATCATGGGCTCCTGTCACAAACCACACACTAATTTTATCCAGAAGATTGAACTTTGAAAGAAAAATCAGCCAATGTCAGAAACTAGAAGATGGAAATGAATTATTTGAAGTAGATTTTAATTGACGCACTGTAATGATTTGTATGGTTTATATGATCCATATTTACCCTTGAAGTAATTGTATTTTACAATATACCATAGTAGGCTTTTAAAAAAGACTTATTTTTCTCTAATATTTCATCCTCCCTGTCTCTTCTACAGGCACTTATAGACATGGGCTGTGTGACAAAGAAAACTCTGGTTAAAAGTCCTAAACCCTCACTGTTTTCCTGCTCTGCACACCAGACAAGAAGTGAAACAAAGATGAAGATTGAGGAACCAGATACCATCTATTATGAGCCCACCATCTGCTGCTGCCTGCGGCTCTGTCAGGTGTTACCAAATGAACGACACTGGAACCAGTGTACACCATGAAGTTGACCATCAACCTCAGACAGTCTGCGCTTGACCTAGTGTCACGTTCTATAATATAACAACATTTCTGAAGTTAAAAGTTGTGGCAACAATCAGACTGTTGTGATGATTAAATCCGATCATTTTACAGAAGCGTTGTCAGGTTGTTTGTACATTTTATCTTCATGGATTTTCCTGTTCCAGTTTTTTGTATTCTGTTTTTCTTGTTATAAATTATAAATAAAAATACATTCTTGACCAACACTTGTGTTGAAACAAAATGAGCAAATTTTATTTTATTTTAACACTTTATGACAACCTACTTATTTTATAGAAAGGCTTCCAGACTTACTTTGTCCGACGAGTGGCACACGTCAAAATGACGAGGAGAGACTGATGTCAGGTCAGAACTGTGAGGACACAAAGTGCTCACCAAAAGCACAGCATCTCTGAGAGTAATCTATTTCTGATGATATGAGCCCCATTATGGGGCATTTTTCATCAGATTCACAGCCTCAAAATCTAAGACCATGACACTTCAAAAAACACTGAGCTTCTTTTTTCAGGATGAGAGTGATTCAAGCTTCAGAAACTGAACTGTCTTGGGCTCCTGTTAAATCATCAAAAGTCCCATATTCTCCCATTCAGCAAATTCATGCAACCCCTGCTTTTATCCTGTTCTATCAGATGCTTCAGTGTCGGTAGTTTTAAATGCTGTCCCCGCCCCCTTCAGGAAGAAGACTTGCTGTTTCTGTGATTGATGGCTAACAAACGATCACAGCAACTGACATGAACATGAAGATGGAGAGCTCATGTCCAGGTGTCCCTGAGCAAGACACCGAACCCCTAACTGCTCCTGATGGGTCGTGGTGAGCGCCTTGCATGGCAACTTCCGCCATCAGTGTGTGAATGTGTGTGTGAATGGGTGAATGTGATGTATAATGTAAAGTGCTTTGGGTATCGTTACAGGTATAGTAAAGCCCTATATAAATACTGACCATTTACCATGAATGAGTGTGTGATGTGTGTGATAAGGACTTTCTAAAGCTGCAGGCTTTTTTTTTTCTTGGCCTTTTGTTGGCTTTATTGAATGGGAGGAAGACCTGCAGTTAAGGGCTGTGAGCTGGAATCAAACCAGGCCACTACTTTGGGGACTGTAGCCCCTGTTCATGGGTCGCCCACTCAACCTGTTGAGCTATCTGGGTATTCTTCTCTGCATTCTACATTTGATCTCACCTCCAGATGAGACCTTGTGTTGTGGTAGAGGCAGCATGAAATGTCCTTTTATTCAGTATTAAGTATATAAATACATAAGGAAATTCCAATAAATAACTAAGGCTTCCACATCCATCCATTATCTCTACACCACTTAATCCTCACTGGGGTCGTGGGGGGCTGGAGTCTATCCCAGCTGACTTGTGGGGAAGGCAGGTGACATCCTGGACAGGTAACCAGTCTGTCACAGGGCTACACTTAGAGACAGTCACACTCACATTCACACCTACGGACAATTTAGATTCACCAACTAACCTCAGCATGTCTTTGGTCTGTAGGAAGAAGCCAGAGAACATTTGACATCCTCTTGCAAACCATGTAAGTTGTATCAATGCAACATGGTAAAACGTTTAAGTCAGTTAAGTTTTTGGCTGAATACGACTTTGTTGACACCAGTCAGCCACATCATTAAAATCACTAACTGAGGTAAAGTGAATAACATTGATTATCTCATTATACTGGCACCTGTTGGGCAGAAAGTTACTAGTAGGTTCTTGAATGCTGATGTGTTAAAAGCAGGATGATGATGGGGTCTGAGCTAAACGCTGGGTCTTGTGGGGTGTCCCAGGTATGCAGTAGGTAGAACCTATCAAAAGTGTTCCCAGTAAGAACTACCAGGTAATCTGCAGCTAGGCTCACTGACTGTTGTTTGTTTCTGTGAAACTTTAGCATGCCTTGTAACTAAGTAAATGTGTTCAAACAAATGTTTATCGTGTAATCAGACCTGGCATTTACATTCTAGGTAGTATTATAATATAGTTTCTGATTTTACTAACATCTGTAATGTCCTTGTGTGTATTTGGCAACTAGACTGTAATTAACAGGATTTACAAATGGGTTTTAAATGTAAAATTATTTTTACAAAAGGCTTTCCAATTTTCCTATTAGTTATAGTCTTTGAAATACAGCCCCAATAAATAAATTCATTGCATTTTGATTCATCAGTAACATTCCCCTGACAATGCAATCAGTTTTTGGTGAGTGGAAAACTGCATTAAATGAGTTGAATTGGACCTTTAAAGATATTTCCACTGGCAAAAACAGCTGAACTGGTTATAATCCAGTTCATAGAGCAGGTAAAATAATGCAGAGACTTAAGGAGCATTGTTATTTTATCATGATTGTTTGACTGAGATCAAAACAACGAGACATTTCAACTGGGAAATACAGCTTTAAAAAGCAGCATGACAGTTGCAGTTGGTTGTGTAAGGATGGGAGTGCTCTCAGGAAATCCTGATAAACGTCATCAGGAAGTAAAGAAATGTGAAGTCAGAGGGACTGAAGACAAATGGAGTTTTAATTTTAAAACAACTCTCTATTTTCCTCTCATTACTTGAGCTAAAGTTTATTACAACAGTTAAGTAAGTTAACATTAACATAGCATTACTAAAGAGGCAAATAACTATCTGGTATTAAAAGATATAGTAAAGTAATGGTCTTGTGTTAAACAGAGACTGAAGTCACACTCCCTCCGTTTGTGTTATATTCCAAGCTTCTTTGTTGTATGTTTTGACTGCTAGTCCAGCTGCATATTTATCTAAGAGCATGTGAGTCCCCCACTTTGAAACTGTACTTACAGACAAGTCACCTCCCCCATCACAGTCAAAAAGCGAAAATGCATCTATATTAAATGGCCACATTCTTTGTTGCCAGGATTTCTGCCAGGATCTTTTTCAAGATTTCAGTCATCAGAAATCATACGACGACTGAGCAGCCTTTGGGGAGTACTGAGCTCTCTGAGTGCTTTTCTTGTTTGTTAATGTTTTTAAACTAATTTATATGCACTCATTTCTTGTGAATGAAAACTTTTCACTATGTTGTTTGCAGTGATTGTGTATAAAGATGGATGAACCCTCTGTGACGTCACATGAAGGGGACACATTTTGAAGCTCAGTGTGATGGGTCCTGCTGTTACCGTCTTGACAGTGTCTGACTCCACTGAACTCCTGCCAAATGCAAAAATGAGTGGAGCTGAGGTGGGACATGCAAACAGCTCTCTTGGCCAGGTCACCCTTGTGAAAGAGGTCTCGATCTCAATGGGTCTTTTATCTGGTTAAATAAAGGTTAAATAAGATAAATAAATAAAAAAAAAACTGCCATGCCCTTAGGGCTGCACAGTGGCGTAGTGGTTAGCACTTTCGCCTTGCAGCGAGAAGGTCCCTGGTTCGCGTCCCGGCTTTCCCGGGATCTTGCTGCATGGAGTTTGCATGTTCTCCCTGTGCATGTGTGGGTTTTCTCCGGGTACTCCGGCTTCCTCCCACAGTCCAAAAATATGCTGAGGTTAATTGATTACTCTAAATTGCCCGTAGGTGTGAATGTGTGAGTGCTTGTTTGTCTATATATGTAGCCCTGCGACAGACTGGCGACCTGTCTAGGGTGTCCCCTGCCTTCGCCCGAGTCAGCTGGGATAGGCTCCAGCCCCCATGACCCTAGTGAGGATTAAGCGGTGTATAGATAATGGATGGATGGATGGATGCCATGCCCTTAATTATGTATAACTTCAGGCCTCAAGCCACTAGAGGCCAATTGAGAAACTTCAGTTTTTAGCACTTGCATCTGGCTTCATTTTTTAGCCCCTGAGGTTGCCTCTTAGTCGTTTCTTAAACACAGTACAGTACAATTCTCATCTATCCTAGTGCACTTGGGCAGACATCAAGCTAGGTGAAAGTAACACATTTAGAATTAACTTTTGCTTTTTTTTTTAATACAGCACAGACTCACTTCGGTCATGTAATGTTAATCTTAAATGAACTGAGAGAGGGTGGGGGGAGGCTGTGTGAACTGGGACATCCTCTGGAAACAGACCTGGTCTCCTCTCTCTGAAAGTGGCTCCCTGAGTAAAGACTGCAATGCCACACTTTGACATTAACTGCCTTTGAAGACGTGTAAATAAACTGGGGGAAAAAAAAACTGAGCTAGGATGTGAGGTGTAAAAACAGGCTGCGCTGCCAACATTGTTCTCTTTCAACAGAAAACCAAGACAGGAAACTTGCATGAGCATTCCCTCTCTGACCAGCCTTGGATTTCGCGTTTGGCAGTTTTCATTTACAGACAGTTTTTTATGTGCATTTCTATTAAAACAATTACAAAAGAAGAATGTTTTTTCATTTTATTCTCATGGTTGTTTTCCTGATGACTTTCCTGCACAACAACCATGTGTCCAGCTGTGGTAAGTGAAGAGTTTTTATTCTTTTATTCTAAAACATGCAATTTCAATATCTACAGAGAGATTGACTATTATCTAAATAAAAGACAATATATTGTATATAAAATGCAGAGAAAAACAGTTGTAGAGGCTTTGAGGGTGAATCTGATTGCTAATTTTACATCCAACATTTACTGTGTTTCTTGCAGATGTAAACTGTGCAGACAAGCCTGTATTCACTCCATCCAGACTGGTAGTGAAGTACGGTGACCCGACCTCTGCTACATGCGTTGCATGTCAGGGTGTTTGCCACGACAAATTATCTGGTTTGGAGAAATCAGTGGGAGACGTCACAGAAAACGGAACTATGTTGTATTGGACGGTTGGAAAATTGACAGACTGGGATCCGTCTCCCATGTGCTATTATAATACTGATTCTGGTGACCAGTGCTGTACCACCCTGCCTGTAATTGTCTACCGTAAGTAAAACTGCTGTTTAACCAAACATTCTTACTAAAGAAGGTTTCTTCATTTATATACAGAATTTGATCACTTTATGTGTTGAAAATCTACAGTTACTGATGCTTTGTGTGTCTTACTCCACATCTTCTTCTTTTTCCTGGTTTCTCCAGAGCCTCCAGAAAATGTGTCCATCAGCTTTGTAAATCACAGCGGGCCGATGTTTGAGAACAGCCAGTACACTCTGCAGTGTATTGTAGAGAACGTAGCTCCTGTTGGGAACCTCGTCGTGACCTTCTACAGAGGACAGACAGAACTGAGCCGCCAAAAGTCCAGCAGCAAACCACAGGACAAACCAGTGACCGACACCTTCACTCTGAATGTCAACATCAGCAAAGAAGATAATGGAGCTCAGTACTGGTGTGAAGCCAAACTGGAACTGGGACCTGAAGGACCACAGCCTCCTCCAGTGGTGACGTCAGAAAACATCACTGCCACAGTCCACTGTGAGTCTGACAACAAAAATCCACACACCTCAATTCAAAAATTTTACAACAAACAAAATGTTATTAACCGACAAACACATGAGTTAAGCTTTGACCATCCAGTTATTTTCTTTTACAGTATAAATCAATATCAAAGGAATAGTCACACTTCACTGATTAATATGAAATTTGTGTTTGTAAACATGAAGCAACTTAGAGATGCTTAGTTTAGCTTAGCATAAAGACTGAAAACAGTAGCAAGCCTGGGTCTATCCAATAGTAAGCTACAAGCCTACAAGCATACACACACACACAAATAAAATTCATAAAACGCACCTAAATTAAATTTTGCTGCCATCCCTGTCCAAATAGTGTCCTTGTGCTCCTCCAACACTCTAAACACTTCCTAGACTGCCTTTATGTAAACATGTCCAGCACCATATGCAATGAGCGCTGAAGAACCTAAACTGTGAAAAATGAGGACCATTCAACTTGAATTTAATTTGGGTAAAGAGGAAGAAGTGACAAGGAGTAGGGCAGAAAGAGAGCAAGGCTTGTGTTGTTATGGCCAAAAAGCAAGAAGTCATGCATAACCAACACAGTGCACTGGATTACTAACATCATCTCACCACAGGTACAGCTGATGCGCTACATTTTCTCCCTCAGATGCCTCAAGATGTTACAACAGAACTCTGTCTTTGCAGTCTGAGGAACTAATTCACAACCACATGAATGCTGAAGGAAGCAATAAGCATGTTCCCGGTCCTCCAGACCGGAGGCAAACCTTGCAACTAAAGTACACACAAACTTGCACTGCATCTCAAAGTAACCGCAGTTAGTAAAAGATATTTTGTAATATCTTCTTTATTTGCAGTGGGTTGTTTTTTTTTTTGTTGTTGTTGTTTACTAAATGGTGTGCCTGTTTTCATGATTTGCTTGTGTTTTTTCTGTTTGCGCCACCACTGTATAAAACATATTCAAACCTTTAAAAGACTTACAAAAGAGCAACAATGACTCATTCAAAAATAGTGATTAATGTAGTGGAAATCTGGATGAACCACAGCAAAAACAGTCAAGGTGCAACAGTATTCATATTTCTACAAAATAGTACAAAACATATTCACGGTCAGGTCTGTTATGTGCTCTAATCAACAGTCATACCCAGACTAGTTTGTGATCATCGCATTTTAAATACAATTCATCCAAGTACAAATGAAATTTTGCTGCAGCAATTAACACACATCAACTGTCTGTGTTTGCAGGGTCTGATTTAAACCCAACCACAGTGCACCCAGCAACCACAACGACCCCCAAGACAGGCAGTGAACCAAACAGCAGTGCCACCATCATATCATTTCACACCTTCATAATGTGTTTAATGCTTCTGTTCTCTACTTTGGTTTAAGTTTGTACCCAGAGACTGTAGGAGGCTGTTAGTTTTCAGAACTGCAACATGTAATCAAAGTGCATATTTGGACAGTGAACAGGCTTCTTAACCATTTTCTATCTAGCTCCCATCTGATGTCAGTACAATTTAAGCACATTTAAAGCCAGCCTGCTGTGAAAATGCTTACTTTCTTTGAAAAAAAAAGTTTAACCTTTAGAGGGCACTAGCTTGGAAGTGAGTGCAGTTTAAATACGATTTTGTTTTTGTAAACTTACACAGAGCATACTGTAATAATTAAGTTAGAGTGGCTTTATCCTATAGATGGTTGAAAATCAGGAATCTGCAGGAATGCTAGAGACAACATCATCATGCAAATGTTTTGCAGATATAATGTTTTGAATGAAGCCAGAGAATCAACACAGTCATTACAATCAGTTCTGTGAGAATCATTGATGTCTGTGACCAAATTTTGTGCCAAGATATCTAGTAAATGTTGAAATATTTCATATTAAATCCCAAATGTGAACCTTACTGGGGCCCTGGAGGACAAGTCAAGTTTACTAGTTTTATAATTTATTTTCTGAGGATGGTGAATAACAAAATGATGGACTGACAGACCGGCATCAGAGCCATTTCACTCTGCTAGCATAGTTAAAAAAACATGTTTAAAAAAATGATAAAAGTTTAATGCTGCCATCAGTGTGTTTTAAGTTTCTGATGCTTTAGCATTATGTTGTTGTTTTATTAGGTCAAAAGGCCACTATGTGTAGTTTCTGAATATTCCCAACTTTGGCACCTCCCAGTGGTTACATACTGGTAATGACACTTTAGACATACAGCATCTAATGTACACGTGAATACTTTTTTTCTAGCTCATGTCCTCTCAGTAAAAAGCTGAATCACACCAAGCTCTGTTTGAACATGTGCAGACAATTTTTGATTTCTAGTTCATGAGAATCCCCAGTTCACATCCCAGCCTGGAATCTTTCTGCATGCACATCCTCCACTGCACACACACGCACGCACGCACGCACACACACACACACACACACACACACACACACACACACACACACACACGCACACACACACACACACACACACGCTACTTTCTGCACATTTCTGGTACTTTCTTAGGATATAGAAGTACTATCTCTTGCTAAACAAATAATGTTTACACCTATGCAGTACCTTTAGCAACAAAAATAGTGATAATAAACCTCTAGTAAAAAAAACAGTTATAATATATGTGATGCAATAAAAACGAGTGGTGCAGTGTGTTATGCTCTCATAACACACTGCTTGGCCAAAAAAAAAAAAAAAAAAAAAGTCACCACCTGGATTTAACTAAGCAAATAAGTAAGAGCCTTCCATCAGATAATTACTGCAGTGATGAATACGTTTCTGCTGACAACTTATTTAACTCCAGCTGGTGCAGTGAGGAGCTTCTCATTTCTTAAACAACCATGTTGGAAGACATATCCTGTGGTCATGGAAAGGATGTTAAGGGTCAAAATATTGACCTGCATCAAGCAAAGAAAACAACTAAGGAGATTTCTGAAACTACTAAACCAGGTTAAGAACCAACAATATTCCCAACTTTGGCACCTCCCATCGGTTACGTCTTGGTAATCACACTACAGACACACAGTATCTAAAGTACACACAAATGATTTGCCAGCCCATGTCCTCTCAGTGAGACACTGGACCACATCAAGGCCTGTTAGAACATTTGCAGACAATTTGCAGATTCCGGTTCATGAAATCTCCTTGTCCTACTTTGTTCAATAAGGCAAGAGGATAAAATCGCATATGTGAACTGTACAATACAATTATACCACAACTGTGTAGTTGTTGATCCACCTAAAAGAAATTTGTAGTTAACAGCAATGAAATGCTAAAAGTTGTGAAATTTTGTGGGGTACATATAGAGCTAGAGAAAAGCCAGTTGTATACAGCTGTATGTTCTCCAGCTCTACAGTCGTTTTACTCCACCCAGTAAAATGCAGCTGTTCAGACTCTCAACACCACTGAAAACAAAATAAGTGGACATTGATTCATTCTCAAATGATTCTATTCCTTAAACATTCGCTGTATGGTTTCTATAAGTCAAAAACATTTCCAGTGTGCCATTTGATTTTTAAAAACTGTGGGAGAATACATTCAGAAACAAACTCCACCTCGCAGGCTTCAACATTGTGATTTATTTTGGACCTCCTGAACCTCATTTATGTTTTGTTTTTTTTTTTTTTGGTGCTTGTTTGTTTTTAAAATTTCAACTTCATGATAAATTTTACTGTACATCCTTAAACTACTCACGTGTGATTCCCATTTTTGTCACTGACCTGAGGCCAGGTCTAAACACCAGTCAGATGATTCTTTGTAAATCCTCTGTGATGCTTCTGTGTCTGATGATATGTTTTCTGTTGAGACTGGGTGTGTGCTATTCGAAGAGACTTCATTTATCCTGAATTGCACAACTACTCCAGAAAAAACAAAGTGAGGCGCCCACCCATTTTCTGATCATTTTACCCTCAACATTTGTAATGCAAGACTGTTTCATCTGCTTTACACGACCAGCTGAACATGATGCTCTGCCATTCAGTTCTTCTCATTCTGTCTTTGATGGCATTCATGCACGGCTCAGACGGGTCCAGCTGTGGTGAGTAATTTATAACATTACAAACATTTCTTTTTAACTGTTGCTATATTTGTAGAAGCCTATTATAAATGTTATTGTTGTTGAATATATAGACAGATTCTGTGCTTTTCATCTCTATACCTTTATTTGTGCAGTGAATTATTCAAGAAGTGTATACAGCTGACATGCTAATTAGCATATTTGTAACTGAGACATGATAAATTTATAAAATGTAAAAAAAATGCAGTGGATAAAAGTACCTGACAGTGCATTAAAGGGTTATAAAGAGGTCCACCGTGATCAAAAGCTTCCATTTTCCTACATTACTTATACTGGAGATGGATATTTTTTCTATTTTGCTACTTTTATTTAGGTATCTGAATACTTGTGCAAGTCAGCACTTAGAAAAGTCCCCAGAGTAGAATACCAGACTGTAGAAAAGGATAGGAAAACTTGAATAATAAATACCCAGAGTCATTCTCACTGCTTTGCACCAAGCTGTCTTTTTACTATTTGTGGTGCAGATGAAGACTGTGCAGATAAACCTGTATTCAGCCCATCCAGACTGGTGGTGAAGTACGGTGACCAAGCCTCTGCCAGGTGCACTGCATGTCAGAGCGATTGCCAGAGTGACCAAACTAACTTGGACGTGTCTATTGGAAAACCGAGAAAAGATGGAAACATTATATTGTGGAAGGTTGACAGTATGACTGCATGGGATCCATCAGCCATGTGCTACTACATTAATGACGATGGCAACATGTGTTGTAACCACCTGCCCGTAACCGTATACAGTAAGCAACCTTGTTTTCAAAATACAAATACTCACGTAGTTTTGGCCAGGACTGTAATTATAATGCATTTTGGGGGAGACACATCCTTACAATACATAGTAAAAATGTTCACAATGTACTGATATACACTGCCATTCAAAAGTTTGTGGTCACCCAGGCAATTTCATGTTTTCCATGAAAACTCATACTTTTATTTATGTGCTAACATAACTGCACAAAGGTTTCCTAATCATCAATGAGCCTTTCAACATTAGACCGGACTGTATTTCTAATGAACTTAATGTTATCTTCATTGAAAAGAACTGCTTTTATTTCAAAAATAAGGACATTTCTAAGTGACCTCAAACTTTTGAACGGTAGTGTGTCTTACAAAAAAATTGCTACAACAGGCAACCACTCACTGCCCTCTGAAAAAAAAAATCATTAACAGATGAAACCATAATCGTGTTGCAGTATTTTAGAAGAAACCATTTCTTGACTTCTGTGGGGACAATCAGTGTCAACCACTGTGCTGTCTTTCTATTTCATTCATTTCAACTGTATTTAAAAAATGAAACACTCATATGTATTATGGGCTTACATCCCTGTGCATTGTGATAGTTTTCTTAATGTTATGAAACTAATAATTTATTCAGTGCTTATCATCTTGTATTATTATGTAAAATACCTGTCAGAACGTTAGATAGCTGGTTGGCATACATTGTGTGTATTAATAGAAAGGCCTGATCTTGCTTATGTTGGCTGCAATGTTGTCAGATGTTTAGCCATGCGCTTTCAATTAGTGACACAGAGAGAGTGTTTTTCCTGAAGGGGGCGTGGACAGCAGACTAGCTGCATTCAAAACAGCCTGTTCAGGACAGCACTAAAGCAGAGGTTATGCAGTCGTGGTGAAACAAACCATCTTTGCAGTGTTTTGAGCTAAAGACACACTGTGGGACTTCATTAATTTACAAAAAAGGGGCATATTATGGGATCATTAAACACCGCAAAATGGCAGAACATGAAAACACACAATAAAAAGAAGAAGAAAAGCAAAACAACAACAAAATAAGAAACCATCTCATCCTCAGTCAGTTTTTGCCTACATTGTCTTATTGTATGTGCACCTATATCTGTACTTCTGTCCCTGCTTGTCTCCACAGGTCCTCCACAACATGTGATGATATACCCGAAGAGAGACTATGGGTCGGAGTCTGAGGGTAGTCAATACTCTCTAAATTGTATGGTCTATGATGTGGCTCCTGTTGAAAACCTCATTGTGACCTTCTACAGAAAACAGACAGTTCTGGGTCAGCTCCGCCTCAACAGCACCAGGAAGACTCCAATGACTGTGAGCCTCATTCTGAACACTTATGCCAGCACAGAGCACGATTCAGACCTGTACTGGTGTGAAGCAAAACTGGACCTGGGACCTGGAGGACCACAGCACCCTGTAGTGGTCAGGTCAAGAGAAAGCATGGTCATGATGACTGCTAGCGGAACAGTGATTCAAAGCTTCACATTTTTGATTTTTTGTCTTGGTTTTCTTCATTTCTCATGTAATTAAGAGGCAGTTTAGTTAACACAATAAATAGCCACCCATCTCCTATACACATGTAGCTCCTATCAATATCAATACAAAGCAGTTAATTAAACAAAAATGGATATTTTTCAGTCTAACGCTGATATTCAGCCGCTACTTGGCTAAGTTTTAATCTGCAAAGTGAGCTGTGTTTTCCAGTTGTTCATGAAATCTAACAATATGTTAATGCTTTTTAATGCATGTATTTTAAAATATGTTTACTTCAGTAGTTACTTCCTCAGTGAAATCTACCTTCTTTATTCAAGAATACAATCAGAGAAATCTGAGACACAGTTCTTTGAGTCTGTTTCCTCTTACTGAAAAGATGATGAAGGTCTGAGCAGTAGGTCAGCTGCATGATATGAACTTTATATACAGCTAGGTGGGATCCAAACCACTTCACATTGTGCTCATTTAAAAATAAAGGATTCTAATTTCAGTTTGCTCTGACTCTTTGATTCTGCTGCTCCTTCCCCCTGATCTACATATCCTCAGTCCTACATTTTTTGAACTCGTCATTTTATATGAACAATGCTAACATTCCACTCTGAACTTTATCCACTGTTTTTGTTCTTAAACCCAAATAGATCCCCATCAGCGGCTGATCACAAAGGTAACGGATTCTTTCTTTACCAAATTCACATAAAGATGTAATATTAGTTAACTTACACTGGGTCCAGGAGCATTTTAGACCTATTTTTTCATATAATCAGCAGTAACTCCTCAACATTTGTACACACACTGTGATGAGTTCAGTCAGTGGGGCTTTTCTTTTAAGTGTTCTGATTCTGATTGTCCAAACCATTTTTCTCGTCTTTAATTTCTAACTACATGACTTCAAGATATCAGCATTTAACATTTGTGGCTGTGTCAAGTCTAATTTGGCCTTTGATCATGTATGTTTTCTGAGACTGGAGTTGACACATTTCAGAGCGTAATCTAGGAAATTTAGCTTATTCAAGTATATGTTTGACTTTGCAGAACTGAAAGGTTATGCAAAGTAAGTTAGTCAGGGTTGATGTGGTTTGGCAAATTAAACCACTAGAGTATAAATACATTTATGTACGCATTCTACTACACACATGTGATCACAGCATCCTCGTATCATCCTCTGTGTCCACCTCAACTCTCCGTGGAAGGCTTTTTAGAGTGTCGTATAAATACATTCAACATTGTCTTCCCGCTTTAATATTTCAAAAAAACACAAAGCAAATCAGTTGTAGCAGCCAGCTGAGGTGCAAAGCTTATATTCCATAACATAAAACAGATGTTTTACCACTACAGAATGTTACACCATCTACATCTACTATTAGATCTGTAAAGTACAGTGTTTAAAATGATCATTTCTGTCTCTCTGTGGTCTCTCTGTGTATGTCTAATCAGTAACAGGGCTGGAGTTACGGCTGAAAACACTCAGAGAACATCCTACGTACGTCTCTGAGGGAGCTGGAGGTTTTATACTGTAAACTTCTACATAATGGGTATGTTACAGGGTTCAAGCTGGAGTGGGAGGAGGCCAGAATAAACAGACTTCAACAGTAAAGCACTGAGGATGAACACATGAAAACAGTTGGGGATATTCTCAGGAGTGAGAAAGAAAAGAAAATGAGACAGGAAGACAGGGTAAATATGAGTAATAGTTCTTCAATCTTAGGATTTGAAAGTTTGAGCATCGCTACTGGTGCGTAAAGGATCCATATTCCTACAATATTCCACTAAAATGAAGCATTCGTGTTAAATCATAAGTCTTTAGTGAACACTAAATACAAGCGCAGAGGAACTGTTTTCCTGATGATGAAATGCATTAATTTGTACTGTGTTGCTGCACTGTCTCTGTGGCCCTCAGCTGTAGTCCCTCCATCCGCCCCCCTGCTGTTAGCTGCAGTCAATCACTGTCCAGTCGGGGATTTATAAACCCTGAAGAGCTGACCTTCTTGGCCATCACTGTCTCTGGCAGCTGACACCTGGAGCAGGGTGTGTTTGAGCTATTTGGTTAGACGATCTCTAGTGTTACTGCCAGGGTAGAGTCAGGAAAATAGCCTTTGGTTTCTGTTGCTGGTTTTCCCTTTTTTCTTCTTCTGGTGTAATTGTTCATTTTGACCTTTTGTCAGGAAACTTTGCAATAGTGAGCTGCAAGTAAAGTCCAGGTTTCCTCTGTTTCTTTCAGCTGACTTGTAGATAAACTGGGATTGTAGCCTTTTGTTTTGGGGTGTGTTGATTCCAGATCACATGACCTGCTCCACATGATGCCATTTCCTCCTGAAGAACAGACTGGCAAGACTCCAAGGCTTTCTGAGTTATTTAATACAAAGTAGTCAACAGGATTACTACAATATCTTTATAAGTAACTTTCAATTTCAATTTTACTCAGTTATATATATATAATATTTAGAAGGCTCTTTCTCTAAAAATGTCATGTGGTGTTTGGTTATTCTTGTTATATGTTGACTTTAGGCCTGAAAACAGCAAAAATGTCAACTATATTACAGAAAGTCTCAGTTATATACTGACCCATATCAATCAGAGGAACCAAACCAGTGCTTTTTCCTACATTTTGCTGTTAAGTAGAATTTTTGATGAGGAACTTTCATATGATTTTTTTTACGTTGCTATTTTGGTTCCTTCACTCAGTAAATGATGAGATAAATTTAACATCGCTCCTGACATCCTCTCTCTAGTCTTGTGTTACTGCCCTCCTCTGGAACAAATACGTGTTTGAACAAAGCAAAAACTTAAGTGTTTTTTGAATAATTAATAACTGCAGTGTTACAGACAAAAAGGAGCTAACCAGCTATATCTGGAGAATACAAGCTTACCATTAAGTTGTAGAACCACTACACACAGAGCTGACCTCATAACACAAGACTTACCGCTCAAACACACTGTCCTTGGTGCTATTTATCTTTTGTGGTGCACAACTACCACACTGACTTCTAAAACTGTGTAAATGTTAATTCGAATGTGCACCACCCTGCTGATACATCGCACATATGTACAGTCAAACCAAAAATTATTCATACCCCTAGCCAATTTTTTACTTAAGGTTACTTTTTTCAACCAGCAAGCTTTTTTTTTTTGATTGGCAATGACACAGATGTTTCCCAAAAGATAATAAGATGATGTACAAGAGGCATTGTAGTGGCTATGTCCTGTACTTAGTGTAACCAGGTTGAAATAATAGCAGTACGATAGCATTTATGAAATTCCACCAACCCCCCAAAATTCATGTAAATAATTATTTATTGTTTTGTATTCAGTGTTTAAAATGCATTCCATTTTTCATTGTTATTGGAATTAGTACTGTCTCTTTAAGAGATTGCGTCTTGATGATGACGACACATATATGCGCCGGAAGAAAACAAAAGATATGTCGGAACCACGACGTGCGAGAATAAGGAGAGGCCGAGTGGACTTTTTACATGGAGGATTGACATTAACTTCACGGAGAAGATGGACACTAACTTTACGTGGAAGATGGACATTAACTTCACGGAGAAGATGGACATTAACTTCAGGGAGAAGATGGACATTAACTTCAGGGAGAAGATGGACACTAACTTCGCGGTGAAGGAAAGACAGAACAGCGGTAATATGGACGCATGATTGGCATTCATCATTATTACGTTAAAGAGAGATGGGAATAAATGTTTGTTAAGCAGCATTCTACAGGCCAGTCTGTTTATTTATGTCACGTCCAAGAAACAAAAGAACACAACGCAGGAAAATAACAGCGGGTGTGAAGGCAGATTTTCAGAGGCACACACACATGCCCGTTACATTAGCACTGCTGGTTGTTGATGGTGGCTATATGAGAGTTTTGATGCGCACTCAACTCAAAATAAACAAACGGATTCTTCACAAGAGTCGAAATAATGCCAGTTCTTTATTATCGATCTTCACTCGCAGCTTAAACTTGGTCATAAACAAAATAATAAAACACAAAGAAAGTCGAGCACAGTGGAAAACTGTCTGCCTCGGCTTGTTTCCATCCACAACACCTGAAACAAATCATACCATCAACTAAATGCCCTAACTTAACCCCAGGCCGTCAGCCTCAGGTGAAAGAAATACAGCCCCCTGGGTGGGCAATTACAAAAACAAGAACAAAATGAAATATGGCTCCTACAGGCATCATTGTGGGAAAAAAATACTTTCTCAGCTTTTATTTACATTTAAAAGTAATTTTAAGTCAAATTTTGCTAAGGGTATGAATAATTTCCGGCTTGACTGTATATATCTTGTTCAATGGTTACTGAAGTCAAAAATCAATTTTTTTTTCTACATTTGCACATTGCAAAACATATACAAACCCAGTAAAACATTTGGACACACCTTCTCATTCAATGCATTTTATTTATTTGTATTATTTTATACATTGTAGATTAATGCTGAAGATTAACACTTTTTTATTTACAACATAATTCTATATGTATTCTTTTATAGTTTTGATTTTTGACTTCAGTATCCATTGAACATGGCTTGCATTGTTGCATTGTAGCGCTTCAGTGTTTTTAATCTGACCTCTCTTATCAACAAAGCGTTTCCTTTTGCAGAACTGCTGCTCCCTGCACCATTCAAAGTAAACTCTAGAGGGACTATTGTGGTGAAAATCTCAAGAGATCAGCAGTTTCACAAATACTGCAGCCAGCAATCGTGTCTCGGTCAGAGTTACTGAAAGCAAACTTTTCCCATTTCTGATGTTTGATGTGAACGTGAACTGAAGCTTCTGAGCTGTGTGTGCATGGTTTCATGCATTGCTGCTGCAGGATTGACCAGTTAGATTATTGATTGAATGAGCAGGTGTACATGTGTGTAAAACGTATGTAATTTTGTTTAAGGAGGTATTTTGACTGCTCAGATTGTTTAAATATTTTAAAATTAACAAAATGCTCATCAGTTCACCGAGCAAGGCTGAAAAAGTGCAAAGATTACAGTTAATGATGTAATACTGGTGCTGTACCACTAGAGGATGTTAGACTGCAATCTCACACCATCAGAGGTCACACATTTTCTATTTTTCTATGAAAATAAAAATGTTTTATTAACCTGCGGACATTTACATTATAAAAATGTACACTTCTTGGTGTTTTATGAGCTGATCCTAACAAGTAGTAGCTGTAGGGTTGATGTAATTCATGACTACTTTCCAAAAATAATTCCAAATAAAAATACTGTTACCTGAACAATGTAATAGTTGTGGTAAAATATACATTTTTTTGTAAGGTAAATCTACAAAATACATTGTCAGAAAGTGATATGTCTTACTGTCATACTTTTCCATAAAATGAGAGCACGTAATATTGTGGTTTTTCATGTTAAGAGGGTGTTTTTTATTATTTGTGTTCATGTCCGACACTTAAAATGAGTAAAAGCTGAGGATTTGAATGAATGAACTGTTTCTGATACTTCAGTCAAGATTACAATCGAAGCACAGCTAGTTGTGGGATTACGTAATTCTCCAAGCCCATTTCCTCTCATTCAAGTTCAACTGCTTCCAGATCAGACCAGAAATAAACAGGATTTGCTCTTGTTCCACATGTTTTGGGCACAACTTTCCATGAAAATACTTTGTTATTATTAATATTATCGGTAATATTTAAATAAATTGTGTGGAAACAGCAGGTAGCAAACTGTATTACTGTCTTCTACTGTGTCTTTAATGACACTTTGACTGGGGGAGGCATGTTTGGATTATTTCTATGAAATACCTTACTTCATACTGTTTTCATTTTCCACTTTAAATAGAACTTTCTTTACGGAACGACAGATGTGAGTTCCTGCTGGAGTCTCAGATAACCTCAAATATGAAACCACTGAGCAAGATCACTGTGTCAAATATCATGTGGCATTAAGTGAATCAGTGTGGGCAGATCGGAACTAGCTCAAACCTCATTCATCTCACAGAACCAGCTGTCTTGAATTGTGTTTTGTACATGATTAAAAATATACAAAGTGCACATGAATGTAAAGGACTGTGCATAGCATTATAGTCAACAATAAGTACCAAACAATAATTAGTAATAGTATGTGCAATCTAAAAATCTAGACAAGACAATGCGGGCATAAAAAAGCATAAATGTAAAATTAAAAACGTTAATAAACTTAGAAGACAGACAGCAGAGTAAATAAAGGACTCACTACAGGGAGGAAGAGCAACATCTGGAAAGTAGGAATGCAAATGCTTCTGCTTAGATGAGCTTAGGTAGACTGGAAAAAAAAATCAAAAAGTATGTACCCAGGTCGACTACAGTAGGGGCCTGTAAGCTTTCATTGATTGTTTGTTTCTGTATATATGCCATGTACAGAAGCACAACTACCAACTTAGCCATAGATTACTGAGAAAACAAGCCTTAGTTCTGTAAGACAGTTAAAATCATTCATATATTCATGTTCAGTTTGTGTGGGTGAGTTTCCTGTTCATTAGTTATGACTCCGTGGATACACATAATATTACGGTACAGTTGGTGAGTAGCTGTTGGTTTTGCTGGTGGTTTCCTTTGAGGTTGATAGGCATGAGCTTAGTAATACTTCCCAAGAAGTTCCCCCTCACTTAGCTGATGATCGACACGTACGTCAGTGTTTCACTTCTGTTTTTCTTTATGAAACTGGAAATTTGACGCTGAACAAAAGTCAGAGGGGTTTTTTTCCCACAGTGTAAGACGATGGTATGATGTGGTCGCTAACTTTAGGAGCATGAAGTCACTTTTGAGAATGACTCGTATCCAAAGATATGCATAAACATGTTTGATTTGTTTTAACACCTGGGTTCAAATTATATTCCAATGAACTTTTTACTGGATTTTCACAGTAATCAAGAAAATAAAGGTAACAATAAAAGGCTAATCCTAACCCTTCTTCTGAATTTAATGTATAAAATGTATAAAGATAACACATCTTTGCACAGGCATGTTCTAGTTTGTCATACTGGATGGCTATAGATAGCATTAATGTCTATTTTTACAAGAAGGTGCGAGAGAGAGACCAAAGGCAGATTTCAGTATGTATATGATTATATTTTAGTGCAAGCGGTACACACAGAGGACTTTTTCTGTTTAAAGTACTTGGTTCCTTGCAATAAACAATGGAGTTTACGCAGAAGTCATGTACAATTGTTGCTACTCATGCTAACTGTGGCATGAAGTGCAATGTGTCGTATGAATAACCAGTATCAGCCCATTCTATAAAAACTGTATGTTTTCAATGCATTTGTAAAATACTAAGAGCTTAATAATGTCCGTATTGAAAGTGACTGTAATGATTGGTCAACCTCAAACATTTTTTGGTTAAAAAATGTTTCATAGCGTGAATAAAAACAGCATTTAGATGTTGAGAATGGTAACTTTCTGTACTTACACAAATAACCATAGACTGTATGCTAAAAATAGATGTAGCGTCATGGTATAAAAAGTGGAGCCAGTGTGGTCTTGTTTCTGCACGGCTTTGCTACATGTATGTGCATATATATATATATATATATATATATATATATATATATATATATATATATATATATATATATATATATATATATATATATATATATAAATAAATAAAAATAATATGTTGCTTCACTGCAGCCGTGAGAGAGGCTAATTTTATTAGCTGTTACTCTCTAGTTTTATAGATTATGTGCATGAATACTTACTGCCACAACAACCAATGACGCATCGTGAGAAATAAGACAGTTATTTGTGAACCACGACAGTATGTGTACCCGCCCAGCTAGCATGTGTTAAACTAACTAAACAAGCTTCTTTGTAATATTACATTTACATAATTTGTATGTAGAATATTTTAGGCCTTGTCTCTTATGTCCTTATCAACTATACAGTTTCTAAATTGGAGAAAAATTAAATTCACTATCTTAATCTAACTTATGTTGCAAGGAAATCTGGAGAAAACATTTTTTATGACCGTGCCTTTAGGATTGTGAAACTCTCCATCCTCAAAAAATATAATGCATGACGCTCCTGGTTCAGATCATACAGACACACAGTACCCTAAAAATCACATTGTTTTATTCAGATGGAGGTCAGACTTGACTGGCGTTGTCTTTCTTTTCCAGCTGTGTGACTCTGCTGCTTTAGAACAAGTGCCATTAAAATATCTGGACTTCTGATATGGAGCTCGGCCTCCTCTGGCTGCCAACTGAAGTGGGAGGGAGCCCCAAACGAACCCACTCAGAATAGCTCTGCTGTGAGGAAGAGTAAATGAACACAATGAAGGTCAGTTTTTGGAGTGTGAAGGAATGAAAGTGAGATAGGAAGAGAGGGTAAAGGTGACTAATAGTTTCTCGGCCTGAGGATGTGGAATCTGATTTGGAGCAGGGCTTCTCCTGGTACGAATGGAGGAAGGAGATAAGGGAAACCTGTTCCTGGACAAGCACTTGACTAAAAGGGCTCCAACATTCTGCTGTGTTGCTCGTGTGTTGACTACACTGAAGTATAGGCACTCAAGTGCTGAACTCACATATCTAAACATCCTTCATCTTACATAGCTTAATGCAACATATTAGAGCCAAATGCTGCTTGTTACTCAACTAGGTTATTAGTAGCTTTGATTTTACATTCAAAAGCCATGATTGACTTATTATATGCAATTAAAGGCTAGTTTTCCAGTGTGTTTTCAGTTTTATGTCCAATTTCAAAGCTAAAGATTACTGTGCACTGTAATAATGATTCTGTTGTGATGTACATGTTAAAATAATATGTCAGATAAATTACATTCATTATGATAAATGAATGTCCTTGATTTTGTGGCTATTATTTAAGTAAATATTGAATTAGAAAAATAGGAAAAAAATAAATTATTTTAGGTAAACAAAGCATAATTCTGTAAATACAAATAGATACAATTAGATTGTCTTGGATTAAAGGTGAAACCTCTTCAAGATCCTAAAAGAGAATTCCAGTTACCTTAAGCTCCTAGGAGAAACACTATTTTCATCATAGATTATCTTCGAGATGAATCAGTTCTTTTCAATCCATAAAATATCAAGAAACAGTGAGACATTCCCTTCACAGTTTATAAAATCTCATAGAACCAAGAACCCAAGATATTACATCTGTCATGATGAAAGACATAGAATGGTTTTTGCTTTGTTTTTCGCTTGAAAATTGCATGAAAGATTATCATGTCTTGGTTTCAAAACAGAACCAGGTGAGTCCACAAAAACTATCTTGAAAAGGGTTCCTTAAGCAACTTGGAGAAGCAAATATGGAGCCTAAAGGAACTGTTTTTGATGGTTTTTTGAGGCACCTTTGGGAGTTCTTTAAAGGAACATTCGCAGAAGTGGTTCTTCTCAATTAATCAATTGACCGATTCATCATTTGGTCTATAAAACATCAGAAAACTGTGAGAAATATCCATCACAGTTTCCATAATCCCCAGCTGGAATCTTCTATGTTGTTCTGTCTGACCAAGAACTAAAAATATTACATCTATCATGTTGAAGGGCATAGAGATGCTGCACATTCTTACATTTTTAGTTTTTTTAAGCATAAGAAAGGTGTTTTTTTAAAAAAATATGGGTATACAAAGAACTATCTTAAAAAATGGTTCCTTTAAAAAAAATCAACTCAAGTCTTTTGAAACACCATTTACATTATCTAACAGAACACACTGTTGTTTGTTTAACCTCTTTCTAAAAAGTTTGTTATCAATCCATCCAATCTATTTTTATTCTGAGTTATGTGATGATCGGCATACGTTTGTCTGTCTGTCTGTCTGTCTGTCTGTGCACAATATTACTCAGAACCGCCGCCCAGTACATATTTTGGTCACTATTCGGTGTCCGTACATAACATACACATGCTTAACACACGCCTGTGCTCAGCGCAAAGTCATTTTGTTTGTGGGTACATCTATATTAAATGGCCACATTCTATGTTGCTGTGATTTCTGATCATCAATAACTAATAAACAAATGCCGCATTTCTAAAAAATAAATAAATAAAAAGGCTGCATTTCTGACAATGACATATGGGGGAATGAGCAGCTTTGGCGGAGTACTGCACTCTCTCGCTTTTCTTGTTATTCCAAGTAGCACCTTTATTTTCTGAGAGTTTTTGAATCTCTACATAACACAGTTCTGTTCAGTTAAGTGTTGCTAATCTGTTACCTTCATTTTACTATAATAAGCAGGGTGCTATTTTTTCCTAAGAATGACTCTTGAGGTTTCTGCCCATTATTTTTGAATTCACAGATTGATCCTCCTCCAGCTCTGGTGCTCTCTGAGCCACAGATCCTGGATGTTTGTGCTTCAGTTACATCGGGTCATCAGTCAAGCCCTGCTGGGATTTCCCGAAAATCACATCGTTTCCTAGTGGCTGCAGTGTGCTTTCGTTTTCGTTGTCCTTGTTCATGCTGCATTGTGTGAAATAGTCGGAGGAGTGTCTGCTGCTGCTCATAACTACCCTCCACCTGGAGACAGTCGGACGGGAACTTCACCGCTTCACATCGTTTTTTAACTTTCAATTCGAGCCGCTCTCTGACCAACCTCGGATTCAGATTTTTTGCACTAATCTAACAGGATATGATGTTCCGTTACATATTTTTGGTTGTTTTCTTGACGGACTCTCTGCGCAACTTCCATGTGTCTGGCTGTGGTGAGTTTTCCTTGTTTTACGCTCCATCTGTCATCAGCGGAGCCTTTTACGTACATGAGACAGCCTCGTGTTCTGCTGTAGGGGTTTAGAGCCCTTTGTAAAGGCTTCAGAGGTTTAATATTTGGAATAATTACATATATGTATTATTTTCGATGGACTTGTATGAGAAATGTGGCTCCGTGGCTGTCGCCTCACAGCCAGAAGATCCCCGGTGTTGTGCCAAAAAGTGATCCTTTGCCAGAAAACTGATTGCCACCACGTCTACAGCTGCTTGTATGTGGATCAAACATGCAAATACACATAACAGCATCTGTGGTGACATCGAGGGTTTGTCCTTCTGAAACTTTAACGTCTCGTGTAACTGAATAATTTTCACCAAAGAACTGTTTGCCTGAAGGATTACAATAGAGATGCAGTGAATAATCAGTCTATTAAATTCATCACCAACTGTTTGATCATTGATTAATTTATTTGAGTCATATTTTGAGAAAAAAAACTCACAATTCTCTGATCCCAGCTGTTTAAGTTGGAATATTCTAGTTTCTTTCATTCCTTCTGACAGTAAACTGAATCTCTGAGTTGTGGAGAAAACAAGGCATGTGAGGACATCATCTGAAGCTTTTTTCACCACTTTGAGATTTTACAAACCAAAGGGCTAACGAACTGATCCAGAAAATAGTCAACAGATTAATCAGCAATGACAATAATGAATGAAATCAAGTCATTTTGATGCATTTACATTTGAGTCACAATGTAGGTGTTGGAACTTTTTGGCAAGTGACACTAAATAAGTTGAACTTGTCCTTTAAAGCTATTTTAACTGGTTAAAAATATACTGAATTGGTTTATGTAGAACACAGAGGGAGTAAAATTACAATAAATTAAACATGAGGACTGTTTGTTTTGTGGACGAACATCAGTTTTTGACAGACGATCATTTTTTGACACAACACTGACATAGATCTGGGATCTTTCTGTGTGGAACTTGCATGTTCTCCCTGTGTATTGTGCTTCTTCCCACAGTCCAAAAACAAGCTGAAGTTGATTAGTGGTTCTAAATTGTCCATAGGTGTGAATGTGAGTGTGACTGCCTTCACCCTAAGTCAGCTGGGATAGAAAGTCATTCACTGTGTTGCTCAGGATGGCAATGTCTTTATAATACTCACTCAAAGCTTGTAGATTCTAGTCTGTTGAAAACATTTATAACATTCATCAAACCGTTTGAACTGCTAAACATAAACTGTTAACTTATTTATTGATTCTGTGATTGATAAGAAATCACAGAATTTAAAATATACTTTGATAAATTAGTTAATGAGTGTATAAAGACAGATACTGCATTTAGCATTTTAAACATTAGTTTTCACGGAGGACATTGTGTGTGAAAATGGTGTGTTAAGATGTATAGAATCACAACATTTACTGTGTTTCTTGCAGATGTAAACTGTGCAGACAAGCCTGTATTCACTCCATCCAGACTGGTAGTGAAGTACGGTGACCCGACCTCTGCTACATGCGTTGCATGTCAGGGTGTTTGCCACGACAAATTATTTGGTTTGGAGAAATCAGTGGGAGACGTCACAGAAAACGGAACTATGTTGTATTGGACGGTTGGAAAATTGACAGACTGGGATCCGTCTCCCATGTGCTATTATAATACTGATTCTGGTGACCAGTGCTGTACCACCCTGCCTGTAATTGTCTACCGTAAGTAAAACTGCTGTTTAACAAAATATTCTTACTAAAGAAGGTTTCTTCATTTATATACAGAATTTGATCACTTTATGTGTTGAAAATCTACAGTTACTGATGCTTTGTGTGTCTTACTCCACATCTTCTTCTTTTTCCTGGTTTCTCCAGAGCCTCCAGAAAATGTGTCCATCAGCTTTGTAAATCACAGCGGGCCGATGTTTGAGAACAGCCAGTACACTCTGCAGTGTATTGTAGAGAACGTAGCTCCTGTTGGGAACCTCGTCGTGACCTTCTACAGAGGACAGACAGAACTGAGCCGCCAAAAGTCCAGCAGCAAACCACAGGACAAACCAGTGACCGACACCTTCACTCTGAATGTCAACATCAGCAAAGAAGATAATGGAGCTCAGTACTGGTGTGAAGCCAAACTGGAACTGGGACCTGAAGGACCACAGCCTCCTCCAGTGGTGACGTCAGAAAACATCACTGCCACAGTCCACTGTGAGTCTGACGACAAAAATCATACAATAGCAACACAAGCTGCTCTCAGCAACGCTTTGTATAGTGATTGTATTATAACTAACAGGATAGTATAACCAGCGCTGTTCATTCCAGTTTGGTCACATTTGGGATGTGGTGTTTACATAGAGAACAGAGACAGTTGGTTCTTCATATCAGTATCCCAGTTACTGATTACTGTGTGCTGGCATTCCTGTACCTCAGCCTGATCTTGAATTAATTTGGCTGCTGCTACTGTGTTGGACAAGAGATCAGCAGATGCAAATGCACAGCTGTAACTGGTGACAGCGTCATGATGGAGTTCAGTGACCTTAACTGGAGAGAAAGTTGGGAGCGTCCTCTGACTGGCTGCATAACATAGTTGAGCTGTTTATGAGACCAGAGGGAACAACAGTATGAGCAGTAGTGTCTGAGCTGTGCCTGTGCTGGTTGTTGGCAGTGATCAGAAACCAGGATAAGATGTACACATACAACAGTATCCTGGTATCCCAGACAGCACAATCAGGTTTCCCAAAACTGGGATAAGAACTTATGCAGGTTTCTGAACATGATGTTTACATGCTCAAACACAATGGGTGTCGTTAAAATCCCTGATCATAACCAGGGTACTCAAATCCATATAAACACAATACTTGTATGTGGAGGAAGTTGCTGTTAGTGAGAACCTTACAGATTATTGCTCCACAACTCTGCAGTTCCCACAGCTTTACGGACCTTTATTGCATGTTTCATTTCGTTGGTTTGGTTTTGTGGCCCATAGTTTAACTGTTTCGGTTCTCTCACAGCTCTTATAAGCAGCATTTTCTGCCACAGCAGGCAAAACCCTCTGTAGTAAATCAGCTCAACACCAAACAGTAGATATACAGAACCAGCAACAAGCTGGTGAACCTAACGGAGCACTTAGCAGCTAAACAAGCCAGAGATTGATCCTCTGAAGTATGTGGAGACCAGGAATGCAAAGAAAACATGTTTGTTATATCATCTTAAAAGGCGATTATAGTAAAATATGATACTAAAAGTACTCCAGTAAAAGTCCTGCTTGAAAAATGTTGAATACAGAAATATTCATTGTGGTATGGCCCGTTTTAGAGTGCTGCATTAGTAGGTGATATATTTTAATGTTGGTTTATAATTGGACTGGATTTAAACAGCATTTGAATTTACACTACTATGCATGGTGTCAGATAGTTTAGAAGGTAACACTGATTTATATTGAGATCATCCTTAGCAAACGGTCCACAGGCCACATGTGTTATCAGCAGTCTCTCTTCTAACTTTTATTTAACTAACTAGCATGAAAAAGAATCAGTTTCCTACAACTATGCATGTCGTATGAGCATTTTTAGATGAAGTGTGTAGCGCGTTCTGCAGCAGGTTGAATTATTTTTGATTCAGCACTTCAGTATTTTATTATTGACTTGCTGTTCACCGCAGTAGAAGCACTGAAACAGTTTTTCAGAATAGACACACTGGTCAGTGTGTCACTTCACTACTTTGGTCCTGACTCAAATATCTCTACAGCTAATCCCATGTACTCACATGAAGTTTTGTGCAGTCAGATGATGAACCCTGACTCCCTCCACCATGAGACTGACATTTGTGTTTCAAATGTTTTGATAACGGTTTGATGGCTCACCTTGGTCTCGCATTCATGTCATCCACAGAATGAGTTGTAGTATGTCCATAAACCTTACATCTGGCACCATGCTGAGTTCAAATCCTGATCAAGGACTTTTTAGACCTCTTTTTTTTTTTTTTTTTTAAACTGTCAGGCATTTCTGAACACTGAGACTCCTTCTCACTCCACACACATCATATTGTTTTTGCAAAAAGCAATATCTACAAAATGGATTCAGGTATAAAATGTTTTTCTCTGAAGTGCAGCACAGCAGAAGTGTTTAGTTGTAGAAACTGAAAGTACAGTACAATGGCCTGCTAGGGACAGTCCTGTGGTGAGACTAGCAAGGTACTTTCCACTATGACAAATGGGTGACAACTCTCCCTCCCTCACCACTTGTCCATCACATGTTCATTTCACACATTACACAATATTGTTTTTATGTTCTGAGTATTTTTTAACTTAACCAGCGTATACTATCACAGGTTTGCTTGTTTCGGCATTATGTTACAATTTACATCGAAGCATAATGTAACATGCAGCTGGTTTCAGTGATCTTTTGTCAAGTTACAGGTCCAATGTAGTTGAATTGTTCCTTTGTTCAGACTCACAGTGCTGGATCAGTGTTTGGAAAGGGGCTGTCCAGCATTTCCTGACTGTATGGTTGTCATGATGTTACAGTAACATCACTGGGCCAGACCCAGTGGAGGGTTTTTTCTTTCTCTAGGAATGTTTCTTTTGTATTCGATGGATTAGTTCACCATGCTTTGTGATGGTGGGACTGAAGCTAATAAGATGTGATTGATTGCCTTATCTGGGATCTTGCTCCCTGAGGAGGCAGAGGAGCGGTTGTGATGTGGAAGCATGCTTTTTGTTTGAATAGATATAGGGTAATTTAGATTTTTTTCCCCCTCACTATTCTTTTTTTCCTTTAAAGGAACATTTTTTGTTCTGTTAGTTTGAGTTTCATGTGAATGGACAGTACTGTAATTAAAATCTTCTTAGAAATTGCAAAATGTCCCTCCTGCAAGTTTCAAAATGAGTTCCACTTTCCTGAAATAAAATGTTCTTTTCCTTCTTCCCTCAACCAACACACAGATGGGCCTCATCTGCAGAAGACAGGAAATCTAGAGTCCATCAAAATTACAGAGGGACAGAGTTTACAGCTGAACTGCTCGGCGGTGGGAAACCCCAGCCCCTCTTACATCTGGACCGTCCCACCAGAGAGCCATTCCTCCTTCAATGACAGCGTTGTCACAATCAAATCTGTCGGTTTTGAGCATAACGGGCAGTACACCTGTAAAGTCAGCAGTGAGGACAGGACAGCCACTGTAACTTTTACCGTCGATGTTCAAGGTGAGTTTCATCCCGGTGGATCCTTCTCAGTTGTTTGTGAAACAAGAATTATGTTCACAGTGACTCTTTTGGTATTTTACATTTGTCTGACGTATATTGTTCTCTCTTCCTTTTTCCTTTACCCATACCCCCCACCCACCTCTGCAGCTGACGTCATCCCATACATTATAACTGCTGTGGTAATAGCTGCTGTTGTGATCGTCTTCGTTGGGTTAATTGTATACTTTCAGTACTACAGACACAACAAAATGGGACACTACAACTTGAAGGATGTTTTGAGTTTTCATAAACGGCAAGCTGTGCCCCTTGATCCGTAACTCAATGAAGAACGTGGACGGACAATGTCAAGATACTGCTTTGACTTCAGCTTCAGAGTTGAAGTCGTAAGTCAGATCAACTTCACCAGTTTGAGTCTGGCGTCTTTCTTCCTCTCACTTCATGTTGTTTCTTGTGTTGCTAAACACCTTCACTTGGCATATAATGCCAAAAATGATATGAAGTTTCAACTTGTGGATCCTAAATGCTGAGTGGAACAAGTCATTTCCACTTGCACCAAACTGCTGTGTCTGCAGAAGGTTCAGTTTACTGTATAGAGAAACTTATCTGTTGTTCATACACTTCATTTTTAAGCTGTCGATTGGAAGTGTTTATGTGGGATGTCCAAAGCGCAGATTATTTCATTATTACAGAAATTGCATATGGTTTGATATTTCATTATGTATGCTGGTAAAAGGGCCAAACTCTACGAAAGCAGATGCATGAACTAACACCAACAATGTTTCAGTTTATCTGTGGCAACTAAGCCCCATTCACTGCTAATGAAGATACACAACTTTAAAACAGGCCTCAAACATACTGTTAGTTTTCTTTTAAATATTCTGTCATTTTGTAAAACAGCTGGGCACTGTAGTTTTTCATAAACATTGTCTGTACGACAAAAGGAAAGTAAAGTCTCCAAATAAAAGTAATTTGTTGAGGAGTATTTTCCACTGGAGGCCTCTCTCATCAATACAACAGAACATTGGTGCCACCATGACAGACATTACTGGCCATTAATAGTTAGCAACAATAAATGGATAAATTTAAAACACATTCTTCAAAATTGGGCCATAGAGTCAGAAGCCACATGGGTTTTCCCTCAGTTTTGTAACTGTGCCTTTGTGGTGCATTTTACTGAACACATTTGTAACTTATCAAATTATGACACAATAATTTGTACACGGTTGCTTGGGTTCTTTAGGGGCCTCTTATGTTGTGCAATTATCTGCTTTTCCTTGTTGATAATGTACACCATAAAATCAGAATAAGCTCATTGTTTTGAACATGACCAGCCTTGTCCTTCACCTGAAGCACAACTTTGAGTTTGGTACACAGAAAGAGGCCTCTGGTTCAATAAGTCTGTCTGTGAAGGGAAAAGTGCTGATTTTTGTTGATATTGTCGTATGTCCTGTGTTTGTATTTCTGTCACTTCGTTGGTATGAAGACTTCTCTTGCAAAAAGACTGCAGCTGAAAACCAGCTGTCTGGCACATTGACAGAAATGCTGTTTAATATGTGTTGTCCATAAAAAATCATTAAATGAAAAAAAAAATCCACATAAATATGAACATTTATAACACTGCTGTTTGAAATACATAAATGGATGTGAAGTGTGGATGGACAAACTTTTAAGTTCTGTTGAGTATTATAAGAGCTTGTTTAATGATAAGG
Organism: Amphiprion ocellaris; assembly: GCF_022539595.1. Classification (NCBI taxonomy): domain Eukaryota; kingdom Metazoa; phylum Chordata; class Actinopteri; family Pomacentridae; genus Amphiprion; species Amphiprion ocellaris. The sequence goes on from NC_072769.1 coordinate 37,578,237, forward strand.
TATTTATTCCATTCTCTAAAGACAGGTTTTTGGTGTAAATTGATCTGTCAGACTGAAGAGTGACAAAACTCTAAGTTAACAAGTCCAACTGTGGAACTGATTTTCTGACTGAAACAGCAAATTGGAATTTTTTTTTTTTAAAACAAAAATGTTATGTTTTGGGAAATGTTAACCTAAGTTCATGTTGATGAATCAGATCAGTTGGCAATTTGGCATAAACATCCAGTGTAGCTGCTGTGTAGGTGAATGTGTTTCACTGCTTCTTGCTGTTTTTATCAAATGTGTTTCTGCAAAGAATGTTATAGGTTTATTTCGAGGTGTGATGGCAATATAACACCTAATGTTCAGACGTGAAAGTCCTCACACTCAGCTTCACAGTTTGCATGTAAAACCACTGAAAACGTGAAAAAGACTTTACTCCGACCCACAGCTAGTGGCTCAGTAAAAGCTACATGTGCACAGTTGTGTGTGTGTGTGTGTGTTTGTGCTTGTGTTAGGTTATATTGTGGTGCTAGCTGAGTGTTAGTGAAAAAGAGGAACTAGATAAGCAAAAACTAATGGTGTGCACACTGGAACTTCAGTAAGAGAATACTAGCTTTTATAATATTTGTTGTCACAATGTGAATAAATGAACAATACATACAAAAAGATCCCAGTCTCTTCCATTGAGTCTAGTTTCCCATGTAAAAATCCGTGCTTGCCTCAAGACTGCCAGCCATGGTGGGATTCACAGTGTAACAAGTACCTACTCTAAACCCCAAAAGTAGTGGCTGAGCTGGAATCAGTGATTGTACATTTCCTGTTTATGAGATTCTTCATCGCCATCTTTATTCCTGCAGAACTCTAGAGGCTTTTTGATGTCTGAGGATTTTACGGGAAACTCCACTGCAGAGGTTGTGTGTGGGCTGGATGGAGTAAATACATTCCTACAAATTATTTACTCCTCCTCTTCCTCCGTTCCTCCCTCCACTCTCCTCAGAGGGAGAAATGCAGTGGTTGAAGTAAGGAGGAGAAAAGGGCACGAGGGATTGTTTATTTTGTCCTTGAATGTTGAAAACAGACAAACTGTTGATAGATTCCTGTCATAACTGATGAAATCTAAATCCACCACATCTGCACTGACTTCCAACTACTATTCAGTTGCATTATAGCCTTTGCAATAGATGTGTATAACCCTGTCAGCTCCCGGAGAAAGCCTGCATTATGTCCACTGGAACACAAATCAGTTCATTTATGTCACAGTAAATCTATACATCACTAACATTTTGTTGCATTTCACGCAACATGTATCATCTAAGTCGAGTTGTGTCCCATTCTACTTTACGGCAATAGAGGCTGTAAAGATTTCATAGATATACGTCCTCTGTGAACAGTTCATATTGTAGTTGCTGATGTCTTTGAAGTCAGTAAGATTATTGACATTATCAAAAGGCGGAGTAACTCTTATAAGTTCTCATCAATTTCATTTGCCATGAGGCTGCTGTAAGCTCATAGTTCCTGTTGGCTTTACTAAGAACTTCACAGACATCACTGGTTAGATGATTTACTGTTAAAGGGGAATGAGCAATCCTATTTTCACAATTCTTTGTAACAGCAGCATTTCTCAGCAAAACTAAAATTTCCCCATATTATGAATAGAATATCTATCATGTCATAGATTAATCATGACTGCACATCGAATACACTCTTGCAGACTGTCTTGTCTGAAAAAGAGACAAGAGAAAAGTGTGCAGTACCTCCTTAATGGCAGACTTAGAGGTGCTGACAAAGATGGAGTTTAAAGGGATTTATTTACATGCCATGGATGTGTTCTCACTGTAGGGAATGTACTCATTTCCTCTGAGACTGGAATGAAAACAGCTCCATCCTTCGTGTCCAAATCCCCCACAAGCATGTGTACCAACCTGAAATTGTCCTCTGAAAGGAATGACAGCTAATTTTATTCCCCCAAAGTATCACTGAATTTTGTGTACATATTCACAGTGTAATCTTTAGCTAAGAACTACACTTCCAGAGGAAATGCCTGTACATCTGACCTGGAACTCTTGCTCAGTGCCCTGTGACTGTATGATGACAAAACCTCGTGCTTGGATTGCAAAAGTCAATCTGAATACATGTGTTTAAACATGTGAATTTTGATGTCTTTCATGCACTTACTTTGTAATCTCCTCAGAGTCCCTTCACAACCTCAGAGCAACACAATATAACAGACACAAACAGTACTGCATTGGACCAAATACCTGTGATATAGCATACTGACTAAAAATGTAAATGCAACATGTAATATTTAATTAAATTCTATACATCCTTTTAACACGAGAAAACAAGCATTTGTTGTTGAAACACACTGTATCTCTAGGACAGAATGGACGTCATGAAACAACAAAGTATCCAGACGAGGGTTGAGCCACAGACCAGAAATCATTAGTCAGTAATGAGTCACATGACTCATGAACTGAGTTTGAACTGTTTTTCCAGTCTTTCTGAAAGACTCAGCAAATTTGATGAACAGTTTGGAGGTTAGGACCATGTTGTCAGACATGTCCATTCAGAGCTGTCTGAAAAGATTCCTGGAATTGTGATTATTCAAGTCTTTGGGTACAGCCCTAAATGACACACCACCATCCAAAACACCAGCAGGCCATTCTTGTCTCCCTCTTGTCGTCTGTGGCATTGTGTCATTAGAATAAAACTGTATTTTACTGTGGTCTTTTACAGTTACTGGTCTGAGGAGTGTCTGTGTGCTGGTCACACTATCTGATCACTTTCATTTGATGTAACACCCGGCTAGGATGTAAATTAACCCGGTGGTAGAAAAAATTATCATCACTTAAACAGCATGCAAATGTTTCGAACACAACTGGCTAAATTGAACCCTTTTAAAAACAGAACAATTGAAAATACACTTTCTTCTAAGTAAGAAAAGAAGACCATTTACACACTGCAATTATATTTTTGTTCGGTGTAATCTAGTGATTATGCATCGGCTGAAAATTGCCCACTTCTTATATTTTAAAGCATTTATTAAACTCTGAACATGTGACAAATCCTACAAAAGGTTTCAACACATGAAAAGATCCTAAAAGATAGCTTGGAAACTAAAATTACACTGTACTTTAAAAAAAATAATTTAAATTGAAAAGGAAAGTTATTATAATTCATTCCAAACATGTCTTGTTTACACCACTAAAGACTCTGTTGTCTTTCCAATATTTTCCATTTTTTTACATCACTCATTTGTTATTGCAGAGCCAACCATTTGTAATTACCTACTAAACATTAGAAAGAAAAAACAATAGTAAGAAAAGTAGATGAGGAGAGCTGGTTGTATCTAGTTACAGGTAGATTCAACTAAAATTCACACCTTTTGGGTTTTACATACTCAGTACATTTAGTCCAGATCTGATAAAACTTCTCTTTTGACACTTATAGGGAAAATGCCAACTCTTCCACAGTGTAAACCTCACGTAGAATGTCAATCCATTCCTCAATAGTGGATAGTTCTGCTGCTGACTTTCTAACTCATAATTATGAGATACAAAATCATAATTATGACTTTCTATCTCATAATTTTGACTTACTATCTCATAATTATGAGATACTAAGTCCTAATTATGGAATACTAAGTCAGAATTATGACTTAGTATTTCATAAATATGACTTGCTACCTCATAATTATGACTTAGTATCTCATAATTATGACTTTCTATCTCATAATTATAAGATTGTAAGTCATAATTATGACTTTGCATCTCATAATTATGAGATAGCATTTGACTTTTTTTTTTCCAAGTGGCGGAAACGGGCTTCCATACTCCACAGTTACAGTCTGAAACAAATGATTAATTTTGTCCAAAACCCATTTAAACGCAATGTCATTACACTCATATTAAGAACAGAAATAAAGGTGAGCAAAAACCCGCAGTATTATCATATTATTAGTGTTTTTGGAATGATCCCTTTTGTTGTCGCACAAAAACATTCCGCGCTTTTTGATGACGTGTATTGATTGGCTTCAGGGCGCACGCTGTTGCCGGTTGGACAGACGGGGATTTCTCTAACCGGATTGTTGCTGCTAAGATAAGATAAGAGGATTGGAAAAAACTCTCCGTCAGTTTTTGTGTCTTGGTTGCTCGCTTGGCTGATGCCTCGTCAGTATAGCGTCCTTCTGCTGCCAGCGAAACCGAAAACCGACAGGAGGATGAGCATCGACTACAGCTCCTGGGATCACATCTACGTGTCCGACGACGAAGACGCCACCAGTCCGTACGTGGACACACCGAGCCTGTTCCGAATGAGACACCGGGTCAGCAGTGACACTTGTACTAGCCGTGACGTTTGGAGTCCCGTTCCTGGTTAGTTTTACCGGTAGAAGTCACTTCTAGTTGCAAACCAGACGAGCCAATACACAGAGAGTTTGGCTAACAGGTGTTTCAACCAAATCTGTGAGCGTCACATTGTGTGATCTGAGCAGAAATACTGAGCTCGTATGTGTAGAAGTACCAGCCTAGCATTGTAAAATGAATCACTGCAAAGAAAAGCCCTGCATTCAAAACCCTGCAGAAGTATAAGGGCATATATAAGATGAGGTAATCGTTTATTTCTCCCCACGCCAGGGGAAATTCACATTGTTACAGCAGCTTATGTAGCAATAAACACAGTCATAGTAATAAAATAATAGCAATAATATTTACAATATTTACAGGGATGAGAAATGAGAATGGAAAAAATAAGTTTAAAAAGTGCAAAGATGTAGCAGTGCAAGAATTGCTGTGCAAATTTTAGGGTTTGGGATGATATGATATGAGTCAGTTTATGTTAACATCAGCCAATGATGCTGATGTTGTAAAGTCTCCCCGCTCCCCAGCAGACCACTACATAGAAGATAGCAGACGCTACCACAGAGTCATAAAATGTCCGGAGCAGAGTCCTGCACACTCCAAAGGACCTCAGTCTCCTCAGCAGGTGGAGACGACTTTGGCCCTTCTTGTACAGGACCTCTGTGTTATGTGATCAGTCCAGTTTATTGTTGAGGTGAACACCCAGGTATCTGTATGAATCCACCATCTCAATGTCCAAACCCTGGATGTTCACCAGTGCAGTCTGGGGTGTCCTCCTCCTGCTGAAGTCAACGATCATCTCCTTCGTCTTACCGGCGTTGAGCTGCAGATGGTTTCGTTCACACCAGTCAACCATAATATTATGGTTGTATATAAGGTATATAAATTATAATAGAAATATTATCAACAAAATGCATTTCATGAATAAACGAGGCCTGTTATGCAGTGAGGTGAGATGTGTTGGAGCCCCATAGAGTCAAAGACAGGTCAGTGAAAGAGGAAACGGAAAGCAAAACTCAGAAGTGTGGTATTTTGGGGGGGGGGGGGGTTCCCTGTCACGTTTGTGGTGAAATACTGGGTAATTATTTACAATTCATTGACATCTAATGTGTGACAAAAGTCAACACAGGAAAAGCCGGGAAACCCACCAGGGAAAGTTTGAAAGCTTAATCAAAAGTTCCATTCCTGCTGACACAACTATCAAAACACGTGACTAGGTTTAAATACCAGACAGCTGCAATTATAGCCCACATATACCAAGTACAAATTTGTGTCACAGAAAATGGATGGCACTTGACTGTTCTTACTTTTGCTTATTTTTTCCAAATCAAACACTTAGAACCTGCTTGGTAAACTGGCTTTGATAACTGGTTTTTATATGTCCACCAAGAGGAAAGTACACTGCAGAAATGTCTACACTGTAGTTTGATTAACTAATCTAAAACCAGGATTAAGCTTTTTCCAGACATTCAACCACATCGTAAGATCTCTGTAGTAGCCTTTTCTGGAGCTTTCTCCCACATCTCACAGTCTTACTTATGTGTTGCAACTGTGTTGCAGTTGAAACCTTAGGTTAAAAATAAATACGTTTGTGTACTCTGAGTCTACTTCATTTAGTCAAAATGTGTGGGATATTTTAAAAATAGTCCCTCCATCCTTTGCAGTTTGTTCATCACATGTCACTAACAAGTTTATTTTTAATCTGTAAAACTGGTACCAGTTTATAACAAAAAGTCTAAGATATTCTCATCTCATCAAGTAGCTGTGTATAAGGCTGATATTTGATTATTGGATTTTCATTTTAACTTTCAAATATGCTTTAATGCGAGCCTAAAAAGTCCAGTAGCTGTCAGGCTATAAAAGTAGAAGCCCTCAGCATTATTACCTTGGTTTTTAGGGCAAATCATTCGGCAAAAAGAGACAAGTGAGTGGTTGTAAAATTAAATAAGTATATAACTAGTAGGTTTCTGCAACAACTCCAATTGCCAAGCTCTGTTTGTTGGCTCTAAATCTGGGTAATTAGCTCAACGTGTTGCTGTCCCTTGGCTTGGAAGGAAAGTCTAGTGACACATAGTTTCCAGCACCGCCCTGGTTTCCCTCGTCTATTTTTTTTTCCTGTTTCTTACATTTGATATCTGTAGAGACTGAAAAACTTGCCAAGTGTGGGGAAACTCCATTTAACACCACTAGTTGAAGTATTGTGAGCTGTTACAGCCATGGAGCACAGGGGTTCAGGATCACAGCTTATTTTGAATTTGTACAAATTTGGCCATCTCTGTGTTGAAATATTTTAGTTCATATACAATCATTCATACACTTATTTTGTGTTCCTGAAGAAAGTCAAAGCCCATAATGCTTCATATCGGCACAGTATTTTAGAGCCTTCTCCTACATTAAGGACTATTTTGATGCAGTTTTCAAACAAATAAAATAATCTGCACATTACAAAATGCAGCTTCTAGGTAGCTGTTTCTGTCTCGTGCAGATTGTTGCTGTTTTGAAAATATCGATTCATTTCCTCCGACGTCACTTTTAAGCATCTTCACCCTACGTGATCCCCTTTGTTCTTCTCTTGTTTTCCCTGTTTTACTTGCGATTCTTCCACACTATGAGCTACCGTCATTGTCTTCCATCCACTCTGACTCTCCACAACAGGTCCGACTCGAGAAAATGGCTGAATTTCAGCAGAGGGGCGAAGATCTGGAAAATAACTTTGCAGAATGTAAAAGGCTATTAGAGGAGGCCCAGGGACAACTTAAAGAGCTGGAAGATGGAAGGGAGGAGGGTGAGGAAGATGAGGAGAGAGAGGCTGAGCTGGAGAAAGTCCAGGCCGTGGTGAAAAAACTGAAGAAGGATGAAAAGACATTTGCGAAACTGATTGAGGAGTACCGGCGAGAAGAAAAGAAAGTACCTTGGAATGTAGACACAATCAGCAAAGAAGGTTTCAGCAAGGTACCATGGGGCATTAAGAGCAGGAGATTTGGTGTGACTTCTCCGTATCCTCATTTATTTTTTTCTTTATCGTGTTTTGTAGAGTGTGCTCAACACCAAACCTGTACCAAAGGAGGAAACACAGGAGGAAAAGGTGGAGAAGCACAAGACCTTTGTGGAGAAGTACGCAACGGAAATCAAACACTTTGGTATGTTTTGGTTTTGATAAAACTGAGTATGTTTGTTGTGTTTTCCTTCATGTTCCCTCACATTGTCCTTTCCTACCCACCCTCCACCTGCTCTGTTCTTTGTGTGCTACTATGTGACCTTAAACACCAGAGTCTCTCAGTTTTCAACACATGGAAATTGTGTATCATTCATACTCCTTAATTTTGAACTATAGTCAATGTCCCAAGAAACTAAACTTTCTATGGGCTGTGTGAAAAATACCGGATCCATTTACTTTTCCCTCTACTCACCATATAGAGAATTCTATGTCAGTCTGATGAGATGGCAAAATCAGAGAGCTATTTTTGGATGCTTGTTCCATTCTAAACCATTCACCTTCCTGTTTCATAAGTTTACACTGTGTGATAGTAAGTGGTAGTTACAGGTGTTTGGACAGCATGACAAGATGAGAATTACAATGCCCAGTTAAAAGCGAATGACTTGGGGCTTGTATTTATTGTTATTATTATTATTATTATTATTATTATTATTATTATTATTATTATTATTATTATTATTATTATTATTATTATTATTATTATCAATTTATTTAGAAAGGGACCATGTTCAATATGAAACATAAATGTTGCCATATAATGTATTGCACCAGTTAGCTCTAAGCTAATTTCCATCTGCAGTCCTTTGGCAGGTCACAATGAAAACATCACAACATTAAAATGTCACAAAAAAGCTGGACTATAAAACACATGACACAGTGAAACAAAACATTATACACACACACACACACACACACACACACACACACACACACACACGTGCATGCACACGCACTCACACTCACTCACTCTTAAAAGCACACATATACACACACTTTAAATGCAAATTAAACAGACATTATTAGTGGTTGCAGTTCTGAGTGTCCTCAAGCAGGTTTTTCAGTTTGTTTTTAAAACTGCCCATAGAAACACAGTTCTTAATGCCATCAGGCGGGGCGTTCCACTGAGTCGTAGCTTTTACAGAAAAAGCTGACCGCGCAAAGGTGGTGCATCGAAGGACAAAGGATGCATGTGAAAAACAGTGAGAAGTTAAGGGTTTTTAAATCTGCAAACCTGTGAATTTTGGGGGTAGGCAGGGTTGTGTTTAGTCTATGACTGAATACTTATGAGTTTATAGGTATGATGTATGTTGATGTGTTTAAAAGGGGGCTGCAGTGATTTATTATTGCACATTCATAAAGTGGGGCGACTCGAAATAGGGAAATGGTCAGAACAATGAAGACAATGGAAGCAGCAGAGCTAAAGTAGCTGGAGTTTTACTCTCTAGTGCTGGTTAACTTGTGCTTGTGAATTCTCATGTTTGTAACTTGTACCTGTTCTTGAAATTTTGTGCTCCAACCCCAGAAACAACATCAGGGTTGTTGTTTAAGGCATGCCAGACTTCCTCTTACAAATGTTGACTCCGAGCCTATTTCTGTTTCTACCCTTTCCTTGGTCATAATCATCATTTTTAAAAAGGGAAGTGGAGTTTCTATTATTGGTCACGTTGCCACAGTGTTCTCGTGACTGAAGTCAGTTCAGGGTATCTGCAAGTCACAGCCTGCAAAGACATCAACTTTACTTTTCTTTAAACATATTAGAAAGGTCAAAAATATGTCTTACAGAAAGATGTAGGCAGTAATGTTAGTTAATAAACGTGTCTATATTGGATTTTAGCAAAAAAACAAAAACATTTTGTTGTCCATCCATTTTCTAATGCTTGTCCAGGTAATGGTAATTTTTAATGTTGAATTAATGATTGGTACATAAATGTAGTTGTTGCAATTCTTGGCGGTCTTCACTGAAACGTTTCACACTTTGGTCCATACGACTCTAAAACTAATATTCAGTTTAGTTTTGTTTGGTCTTAAAAGGTCTTAAAACATATTTGCCTTATAAAACCTTCAGAAGTCAGTTTGAATGTAGCATCATGCATGTTGTGTAACTGTGTGTTTACCAGGTATGTTGCGGCGTTGGGACGACAGTCAGAAGTATCTATCAGACAACCCACATCTGGTGTGTGAAGAGACAGCTAATTGTCTTGTTGTCATCTGTATTGACTTTGAGATTGACGAGGTGAGTGACGTGTGTGTTTACAAAGACACAAACAAACAAACCCAGCAAATTCTGGCAGGTACAGCTTTTTTATTTGTTCCATGTATTTGTAGAAACATGCCCTCATGGAGCAGGTGGCTCACCAAACCATCGTCATGCAGTTCATCTTGGATTTGGCTCGGACACTGGAGGTTGACCCGAGAGGCTGTTTCAGACAATTCTTCTCAAAGATCAAGGTCTGTAGTTGCTGAAACATGCTTTGCTTTCCATTGGGAGAGTTATTTTTGTTTGTGTGTTCGATCAAATTTGCTCATTCCAGTGCTTTCGTGTTCATGTCAGACTGCGGATAAGCCATACCAGGATGCGTTCGACCACGAGCTGGAATTACTGAAGGAACGGATATGCAGCTGTGCTCAGCTTCGTATGGAGAACGCTATGAAGGAGCTGGAGGAGGAGGAGAAGCAGAAGAGACTGGGCCCAGGAGGTTTAGACCCTGTAGAAGTCTACCAGTCACTACCAAAGGTAAATCATACCACAAATGTGTGCACACACTCCTGAGAATTTGAGAATGCAGTTTTTTTTCTATCAATACAATGAACGCTGTCTTTTTGGGTGATTGCTACGATAATAAAATAATAAAAAATTTTGAGTGAAGAGTGAAAACAGCAGGTAACTTGCAGGAGCAGAGGATGAAGTAATGTGGAGTAATATTAACAAAACACAAGCAATGGGAGGTGAGTAATAATTTTTAAAGCTTTCTTGAGATAAATAGAAGTTGATGTATTTCATGCTAAATTAAGATAGGACTAATAATGTACAATGGTTCATAGATGATATAGAACAAACTATTTCATGTTTGTTCCAAACTGCCAACATTAAATTGCCTGAATTATGGAGTGTTTGGTGACTTTTGTTCTAATGGAAAAGACACATTGTTTAGCCCGTGAAGAATGTTTTTGCCATTTTTTCTTTTACATGCATTCAGTCTGATTAATGAGTGAAATGTTCTCTTAGTCAGACATTAGGTTGTGTTCAGAGCCACAGTGGATGTAATTCAGCTCTGTCTCTTTCTCTTTTACTTGCTCTGTGTTTCATTATAGCAGTTCACAGTATGTGGTTTTGTCATTTGTGTCTCCGTTAGATAGCTGCATTATTACATAAACAAATTCAATAGTCTTTGCACAAGCTGATCAATAAATCCTCTTTGATGAGATCCAAATAAGTCTGTAACAGACCATCCCTCCTCATATTTTTGAATTTAATATTGTATGTTTAGAAAATGTGAGTCTCCCTCACTCGCTGCAAAACTAGGATGAATTGACTTCAGCAAGATGTCATGCAGATGCATCCTGCAGCTGAAAAAGTGGTTGTTGCCCCACTCTGTCCCCTGGGGCTGTGAGAGAGCAGTATCTCTCGTTGCATCTACTGTTGTTTACACAGCACATCAAATTCGACACTTTGTTGTGCTGGAGCTACAAGCCAGACAAGTCAAAACTGCAGATCAGCTCATACATGTGATCATTAGCCACCTGACTGCAAGTTATTATGTTCATTTTTTCATTATTACATCATATTGGCTTCATTTACATTAATGTTTAATAGTGTGCATAATGTAAAGGTATGCTGTTTATCCTGATCAGAAGGGGAAACTTTGCTTTATTCTTGTTCATAATCAGCTTTGGGAAAATATGTTGCTTTTTCCCCTCAAATAGAGTTCACACTGTATGGACTGTTTAATGTGTGATGATTTACTTATTATAAGCTTAGAATATTTGTTACAGTATTTTACATACTTATAGTGGTGAGGTAAAGGTCAAATTCTCATTGGAGTTTATTCTATGGATAGTTAGAGTCGTGTTGTTGGAGTTTCCGAGTTGAACCATTTAAATGTAATAGCTTTCTTTCTAACAGCCAAGAATATTTTGAAGAGATATTCAAGCTCTTGTCTATGATTCTATCCAGGTATGATATGGTAATATGGAATTGTTCTCTCTGTTCTGTCTTTAGTTGGTAATCTTAGCTGGAACATATTGTTCCAATCATCATCAGAGGCTTCAGACCAGATTCTTTTCATCATTTCATTTGTTTAATTTCTTCATCAAAATTATTTCTGATCAGGAGAAAGCTAAAGAAATCTTTCTATTAAAGACTGGAAGGCATGTAAAAGTCTCTTTGCTATTTAATGACCTGTTTTAAAGAAATCTCGTTACTTTGACAACCTTGTAGTTGGTACAAGGGGTGCATTTTTTCAGACATCAAACCACTGTAAATTTTGAAAATAGCTGATGTAAGCTATTTGGCCTTCTGGATAAAAAGGAACGTCAGTACAGGTCAGCAGAATGAACTCCGTCAACCAGGCATGAACTCTCTGTCAAAGGTAAATGGCATCATCTACTACGTTTATACATATACTTCTTAAAAAATTGTTTCTTTAGAGTTAGTAGTGAGTGGAGTTTACTTAAATATTTGTGGTAAGTCCAGATTTCCTAAAACTGGATAAAAGAGAAGTGCTTGTCAAATGATCATATGCTTTTTAAACATGCAATGGGAAGCAATGAATGCGTTTCTTCCTCAACTTCTTCCTCAGTTCATAAGTTCATTTCTCCATGTCAGTGCTTTGACGGTTTGTGTTTCACAGGAAATACAGAGGAGCTTTGATGAAAAGAACATTCAGATGCTGCAGGAAGCTATGAACAAGCTGGACTTTGAAGTTAGTGTGACTCTTGTCCTGAAGTCAGAATTTCTAATCTTTTAAAGCAGCTCAAACATTTTGCACAAAATTGCACCAAAATGTATCTATTTATTCTGTGTGGTGTCACTACGTTCTCTCTACAGGAAGGAAAATACCACCTGAAGAGGTGTATTGACTCTGGACTCTGGGTACCTGATTCAGGAGAGGGTGATGATGATGAAGAGGATGAGGAGGGTGATAATGAAGAGGACGAGGAAGAAGATTAAGAAAAATAGCTGGCATGCAAGTCCTCTCAGTTTAAAGCTACTTTACTCAAGCAAATAAAACAAAATGACTACAGCATAAAGTATTTGGGCATCAGTCTGTATTATAGGCTGTAATGGTTGGTCCCAGTTGGAGATTTATTCCTGTTCGTATTACTAATTTCAACAGTAACACAGTACATATTTATAATTATAAAATTGTAGATAGGTCTTATATCTCTGTACACCTCTGTGACTGCCATAAGATCTGGTGAAACTATCCAGTGACAAACACCAACCCATCAGACTTCATGATGAGTACAAACTGGATGACAAACAGCTGCTAAGTTCTTTATGGTATTTGTTCATATTGCTGCTAATGAAACAGTGATACATATGAACCACTTACTCAAATGTCACTTAGAATTATTGATTAAAAAGCTTGATTTGCCTTCCCAGTCAGAGTTTCTGTCTACATCCATACATCCATCTATTGTCCCACTGTGGTCAACAGCGCCACCTTAAGTCTGTCTGGGGACTGACAGCTCATGCACTACCCGCAGAAACCTGTATGGAAGTCAACCCACCTCACATCTTTTGTCATTGGTTAGTTTTAAGTCCACAGATAATTTTCTTAGTAATCAATATGAGGCTAAGATAACATAACCTAAATGTGTTGATTCTCAGTCATCCAGATCTTGGTTATCCTCAGTAGAAAACAACTGGACTAACTGGAACTCCCATCAGTCAGTTAGAACTGAGGAAGCCTCTTGGATGAAGGTGAAACATCTTCAAGGACCAAAAAAAGAAGTCCAGTTGCCTCCTACTTAAGCACTTAGAACTTATCCTATGATGAGTGGAGTGCAAACTTTTTGTGTCCAGCGCAATAGAATGTGGAATTTAAATGTAATTTAAAGATTACCCTGTATGTGCCATTCAGTGGATAGAGTGATAAACGGATCACAACAGTCTTACATTGCATGCGAATTAGGGCAACTTTGATTTTATGTGGAGACTGTCAAATGTCTGGATTCAATTAGAAAGTTACATTAAGCATTTATATCCATGGTACTGGCCTGTAAGCTAGCAGAACCAAATGTATCAGCTGATATTTAGCTATTGTAAATACATGGATATCAGCATATATGTGAGACAATATCTAAAAAGCTGCAGCAGTTACAACTAAAGACATTTTTAAATCATTCAGAAGGTGTTGTAAACAAGTGAATATCTACACATAGATCTGTTGTTTTTTTTTTTTTTTAGCTCTCTTGTTTCATCATTGCTATTAACCACAAAAATGTACTCTTAGTTGTTCTTTAGTATGAACTGCAGACATCTCAGAGTAAACCTAACCCCAACCTTTGGGCATGCATTGATTAAATTGCCAATCAATTCATTTTTTGGTCAAAGTAGTGTGGAAAAACAGGGTGTTTTTTGTCCAGAACAAAAGATAGCTGAATATAGAATCAGTGTGTAGTGATACAGAATGTAAATGAAAAAATACCATTATTTGATTGACTTGAATATCAAAATATCTGCTGATCAATCAGCTCTAAAACCTGATGTAAAGATCAATAAGAATTTGTCCTGCTGAGAGCCAGTCCAAGTTTTAGTGTTGCTGCTTTGTAGTTTAAGCATTATCACATTATGTAATAGTTGTGTGTTTTTGAAGGGGTTTTACAATCAGCACATTTTATTTTGTGTTTATCTTTGTAGTTGTGGGACTGTTTTAAAGTTGTGCGCTTGAGAATAAACCTGAATCATTTCTTGTTGCCCATATTATGTTTATTTACTTTTTCTCTGAACCCTGACTCGTTTCGTCTCTCCATCTCTCTCCTTCACTTGCATAATTAATTGCTGGGCTGCTCTGCCTCTCTCCCCCTCTCTCTCCTTCATAATTAATTGTTGGGTTTGATTTAGTGGTCTGTGCAGGATTTTTTTTGGAGGTAAAGCTTCTTTGTGCAGTCACTTTTGTAAATAGGAAACGATCAGCGCAGGTCCGGGGCATAAATCAAATCTAGATAATGCCTATAAAAGCTGATGGGAGAATAACAGAATAACGTCACAGCTTCATGAAGAACTGCTTGTGTGTTAATTTGGATGTTGTCGGTCAGTTTGTGTTATTGTGGAGCTGTAATGCTGACATCAGGAGCTTTCTCAGTGTTAGGTGTAGATTTCAGAGCGGGATGCAGAGGATATGTCCCGATAAAAACATTAAAGAAATAAAGAACTTTTTGAAAATTTGAAAAAAACACTACATTTACTCACTGTGACTGAATTTTGTGATTCCCTTTGCATGAATACAGACAGTTCCAAAATAAAATGATACAGAAAAAGTACAAATTGGTTAATAAAACTAAATGTTGGATGCTAAAAGAAAGGCCCAGATACTTTCTTAATGTGTTCACCCCAATGCTCATATGAAATCTACACCCTTGAAAGTCAAGAGTTAAGAATCTTAATGTTACTGTGATCATTAGGGGCTTTTCTACTGACATTTGGTTTATGATCAGTCAATCGATCGACTACAATACTCTGATATTTGATTTTTTGATTTAAGCCCTCTTCCACACAAAAATGTTAAATATTCTCTGCTTCCAGCTTCTCAAATGTGAAAATTTTCTGTCTTTACTTGATAGAAAACTGAACATTTCCGGAGCCGACGAGCAAACTGTGTTGATCCAACAACACAATGTGAATATGTCCTTCTGTTGGGCATTTTTCACTCATTTCTGACATTTTGTAGCCCAAACAATGAGTCACCATTCAATAGCAGCTGTTTCATTTGGGATCAAAGTCATCAAGTGCAGCTTAAAAACCATCTCAGTAATCATGTTCATATTTTATTTTGTTTATTTATTTTTTTTTATCCAAGATGAAATGCATGATTCATGTTTTCAGTGTGTAGATGTGCAGCGTGTCCTTGAATGGCCGTACAAGGACACAACAAACGGGAGTGGGTGATAATAGAAACAACAAAAACAGGAAACATGGGGGATTATTGGGATTCTGTTGTATTTTTAATATATAAACATGAGTGGTGTGCTCCAATAAAAATGGTGGGTGGGTTATGGATGGAGAGCAGGAGCGCTGAGCATCGGTGTGTGGCTGCTAATAAGAGGAGAGGATAAAAAAAGAGAATAAAAACAGGGGTGCCGATGGAGAGAGGAGGAGCGGTTGTATGGGATTAATGGACACACTGTGAGGGAGGAGGAGAGGAGGGGTGACGGGCTTCTCCATGGAGGCTGTGGTGGAGGTGGGAGGAGGGTGGTTGGGGGAGACCACTGTGGCAGGGGAGAGGGAGGAGAGGGAGGAGAGACAGGGAGGGAAGCTGGTGAAGCCGCGGATATTCATGAAAACGCCAAGTGTTTTTTCTCTCTCTCTCTCTCTTCCTTCCTTCCTCTCTCTGGCTCCGTGTTGATCCACCGCTATGAGAGACGGAGAGAAGCGGGGGAGACAGGAGGGGAAGGAGGCAAGTGAAAGCAAGATGAGGCCCAGCCCATCTTGCCATTGATCTTCGGGCGATCAAGGTGAGTGAGTTTTTATTCTTACATCCTGCAGCCTGACTCTGTGTGTGTGTGTGTGTGTGTGTGTGTGTGTGTGTGTGTGTGTGTGTGTGTGTGTTGTACACGCGTGTCTGTCTGACACACAGCTCTTGCAGTGTGTCAGACAGACATGATGGCAGGACAGTCCTCACGTATGCATATGTGTGTGTCTGTGTATGTGTGCTTTTTTCTGTATAAATATATATATATTTGGGTTGTTTTGTAACAGAACAGCAGGCTGGTAGTTGAGCTGCATATTGATGCATTGCTGCTTGGTTTTATAAGCTGCTTTATCTGTAGTGGAGGTGGTATTGGTTGCTGCCATGGTGTGTGTGTGTGTGCGTGTATGTGTCCAAATTTCTCATTGTCTGTGCATATATATGTCACTGTGTCACTATGCATTTGTTGATTTCTCAGCACAGACCTGTTTTTGCATCTGAATGTGTGCCGACTCCGGTGTGAAAGTCCTACCGTTCAGAGGGTGTGTTCTTGGTGACCCTGGTAGGAGTCGTCTCCTCCGCTATCTGTCTGTGCAGCAGCTCAATCAGAAACACTCTGACATGCCGAATCTGTCCCATCCAATGGAATTAGGTCAGCTCGGACTGCTCAGAGTAATTATATAACATCACAGAGGTTTTGGTGTTGCAGTGTCTTCTCAGAATTAGCCACGCTGAAGACACAGGTCCTGCAAGGCCACCACAGCCAAAATATTTAGTCAGGGCTGCCCCTCTTTATGACTAATTCATCAGCCGACCAACCATTTCTTGGGAATTTCAGTCCATGGATTGCAGTATTTTAGTTGCATGAGCTTTGCATTATTGAAAAGAACTCACATTGTTTCATTGTTTCAGTGCTGAAAAGGATTGTCTCACTTACTGATGCATCAAATAAATTCATTACATAAAAGCAGGACAGTGAGTTCTACAACAAGGAAGGTTAGATGACTCAAAGAGAAAATCAGCTGCCAATTTTTGAAGTCTCGGTCTTACTAACTTGTAATTTCTGTTTTTTTCACAGGGAGGCAGATTCAAGGATGGATTCTGGCAAATCAAGCCAGAAGCTTTGACATTAAGGCTTCTCAGATGAGGTCGTGCTCGACGTGTCTTCCTAAACAGGATTTGGATCCACATGACCAATCAGACTGCAGAAAACTGACCTGAGATGGGAGAGACCTGATGCAGATTCCTCTATGATCCGTTTATATTTTTAATTGCTGTTCATATGGGATCACAGCAGGTTAATGTCATGCGACTGATGCTGCAAGTCGGATGAGTATTTACGAAAACTTGGATAAAGCTTTTCTTCAGCATCATGAACTTTGACCAGGAGCTTCCACTGGCTTGCCTGGCCAAAGGAGGACCACATGGAGGGACAATTTTGATTTTTCTTTCCTCTACCTTTGGCTTTTGAGAAGACAACAGATCAAAACAAACATCATCAGCCTCCATCTGGACCTGGAGCCTCGGCGGGGCATATAAATGCTCCTGTGCTGGTTTGCGGCAGCAGGACGCCTGATTTCGGCCACCTGAACACTGAGCTGTGGACGGAGTGCGAGCGAGGCGCTTGGCTGGCTGAGTCAGCTCCAATGGGGGCCGGTTGTGACCCGGTCTGACCCCGGTTTGACCTTGCAGTGACCTCTGACCTCTCCGGTCCTGGCTCTCCACCTGCTCTGCTGCCTGGGTTCCGGAACGCTCCGCCCTGGGGCCCAGAACGAGCCAATCAGGATGAAGAAGAGCCGCAGCGTGCTGTCGGTGACTGGAGAAGAGGTGAGGACCTGAACATAAACTTTGTCACTGTGAGAGTAGTTACCAGGCAGAGCAGACCATCAGAGTGGACCGTGTGTGTCTGTGTGTGTGTGTTTAATAGTTACAATGACATACAAACCTCATGACTTTCACACATTCAAGCTCTCTTTGTTCTTGCTGTGAAGGTCCGTGCACACACTCAGTGGGCAGTTTGCATCGTCCAGCCTGCGCTCACACAATGTGAACCTCTCAGTCTCAGTCCTCTATGTAAATGAGCCCCAGCTAAATGAGTGCTCTATGTAAATGAGATATTTTCTTCTAAAGGTGACGTCTTGCCTGAAGGACACAACACCCTGCATTATTCAGGTGCTCTTATTGATAATGCTAAACAGAGGTCCATACGTTTCTGAACGAGAGTGTGTGTGTGTACTGTATGTGTGTGTGTGTGTGTGTGTGTGTGTGTGTGTGTGAGCATCTTTCCACATCTGGGTCTGGACGACATCAAACGCAGCATGGAAGCAACACGGCACTGTTGCCTAGCAACTGCTACCATTCCCCCAGTGTTTTGTTGCTACGGTACTGCAGTGCAGATCAGCCTCTAAGAGCTCGGTCTGTAGAGGCCCTATCCCAGACACACACACGCGTAGTCCAACACATGCACACACACACACACACACACACACACACACACACACACACACACACACACACACACACACACACACACACACACACACACACACACACACATACGTTAATAATTTATAGTCTGTGGCAATTTGAGTATGGCAACAAAACAGCTGGGTTTGGTGCATGTGCCACAATGACAGCTGTATTAGTTCTTTTGTTTTTATTACTGGATCATATTTTTTTATTTGTTAGATGTACAACAGATATATTGTTTTTTTGTTCTCTGAAGATGTCTCTTCTATGCTAAATTTCACTGCTTGCCCTACCTGCCCACCCTGCTGTCTCCCAGGGAAATGACACAGATCTAACAGGTGCTGGGGAGAAGGCGGAGTCATCTCGCTACAGCCGATCTTATACATCCGGCGCCACGCTGGGGGCTGAGCTACGCAGAGGGAGGAGCAGAAGACTCTCGCCTAGTCTCCAGGTATTCAAACATTAGCATGCTTGAAGGTTGAGAAGCATAAAGAAGTCATGAAGCCTTTCCTTTCTGTGTCTTATATATGTAACCTGTCACCTAAAGTTTACTAGAGAGCTTGTACCAAGTGAAAGCACTCTGTTCATGAATGACTTTAACACGCTTTAGCTCATTACTTCAAAACATTTGTATTTTATGTTACACCAAACCATTTTTTAAGCCATCGTGATTTCATTGTATTGAACACCAAATTGGCAGAAATGGTTGTTTGAATAAAGTCCAAACCTTTTAAATCATTCTTTGCTTGAAATATACAATCATACAACAATGATGTAACACTGAGGAAATTATATGCATGGTCACTATGATGGGTTAGGGATTAAGCTGCACTTATCAACATTTTCTTGTAGTAGCAGGAAATCAAATAACTATGTATAATAGCAGGTACCTTGTAGAGATAAGCTTCGCTCCTGGTTTTAGTTTTATTCTTGAATCTACAACAGCAGGCAGCTATTTTCAGCCAAAAAGCTCTGATTCACACCTTGTATGCTACCTCCTCAGTACCAATACATATTTGGAGGAATAATAAGACAAAAAAAAAAACCCTGAATAACTTGTAAAAATGTGAATTAAAAAGAATAAAACTAGAGCTAGAGTGGTATTTAATGGAGTATAAAGAAAAAAGTATAAAGCAGAGTAAATATTGTACTTGTATTTATCAGGTGTTTGCAACATGACTCAAAACAAATGCTTATGTTGCACTAATTGTAGAAATAGGCAGATATTGGCTAACATGATTACCATGGCAACTTCATAAGGTGTTATTATGTTTGGGTGTTGTTGTGTTTCTTGTAATATATCTGCAGAAAAGTAACTGGCAAGAAGGCAAGGGCACTGCTGTTATGTGGGGCTGGATTTTTTTCCAACGTGTCGTCAACTGATTTCAGTCAACTTGAAAATTGTTAGCAAACATGTCAAATATACATTATTTAGATTTAATGTCTGAATAGTACAAGGTTATTAGAAGTAGGCCTAACAAGACAAATGCTAAAGTCACAGTAGCAATTCTTCTAAAATTGTCTGGAGTAGTTGCCTGGAAATCGCATTGCTGTCCATTATGTTCTGTCTACAAACCCCATCCTTTGCCTCACCAGGTACCCTGCTGGCTCCGCCCTCGAGATCGCACCCGATCACCAGAGGTCCTGAGCAACGTGTCGCGTCCAACAACTCTTCCCCTTCGTATCCCACCTCGCATCTCCATCACACAAGCAGACGCCGACAGGTTTGTACACGACTGAAGCCTTTATTCAGACATTTGATGTCACCTTGCAGAAAGCTTTATAGCACATCTTCTTTTCCGTCTTCTCTGATTCTCATTATCCCGATGCAGTTACGAAGCAGAAAATGGCGTGTCCCCGAGCCACACCCCTCTGGGCTCCCAAAGTCCGAGCCTCACCTTGCACACGTCCTTCCCCCAGGGCCAGAGAAGAGAGTCCTTTCTCTACCGCTCTGACTCGGACTACGACATGTCGCCTAAGACGGTCTCACGTAACTCTTCCCTCGCCAGCGAAGGGTGAGTGTCAGGGAGAGAGACATTAGCAATATGTTTACGGTTTTAACTTTTACAACTCCTTCAACTGTCCATTTTTCTCTTAGGCACACAGCAGAGGACTTTATTGTCACACCTTTTGCTCAAGTGAGTCTGACTTTTTAGAATCATGTATTCTAACACGGCCATAAAAATGTGTTTCATTCTGTCTCATACAGTCTCTCTGCCATTTTTTATAATTTAAGACTTACAAGTAGTGTAAAGTTTTCTATTTTGATTAAAATAGGGAAAAGCTCCATGAGACATTCACCTCTCATTAAGACATATATATTTGTCTGAGGTTCTTCTGTATTCTTACTGGTATTCTATGATGTTGTGTGATGACTTAGGTACTGGCAAGTCTGCGATCAGTACGGAGCAACTTCACCATCCTTGCCAACGTCTCCACACCAACAGTCAAGTCAGTACCACCTAATTCTTCTCGAAAGTCCCACTCATGCACACTCATAGTTCTCACTTAATAAATTAAACAAACAACAAACCGTGTTGTACTGGAGTGTATGAGATGTTAAAGTACTGCCACTAGTACTTTAAGTATGCAGCTTGTGTAAAGTCAGGCACACATTTTGTGACTACAGTTATATAATTCAGTTACTCATTCAGTCTGGTGGAGCAGTCAGTAGACGGAACTTGTGCACTGCTTCTTAACATTTTTAGCACCATCAAACTCAAATAATGCCTACTTTGTGCTATACTACTACTACTGCAGATTGTTATTTTCTCATTTTGGCTTTAATAGCACATCACACTGGATAAAGCAGGGGAAAAAAGCAAATATATACAATTTAGTCATATGAAAAAAACAGAGACGCACTTCATGTTTTATTGTGATATTCCCCTTGAACATAAGTAATTTAATATGACTTTATTCATCACAAAAATAAGATTCTTGCCACCCAGATTAACATATTGAAATACAGTAAATGGAAATTTAAAAAACACAGTTAATCACAATGCTAAAAATAATCCAGTCCAGATGCTCAAAAAGACAGTTAGGTTGTTAATAATGTGTTGCCTACCAGGTCCAGCCTGCTGACTAGCTGCTGTGTTTCAGGAGGTCTCCTCTGGGTGGGGTGTGCGTCAGTCCCAGGGCGACACTATCAGACCAGCAGTACCAGCAGCTCGCCCTGGACACGCTGGAGGAGCTGGACTGGTGTTTGGACCAGCTGGAGACCATTCAGACACACCGCTCTGTCAGCGAAATGGCCTCCAACAAGGTATGAAAGCCTTGATTAATCCACCAACCAACATATCAGCAGGCTGATATCACATCATCTATTTCTAGGTTGTATTTTCATGTATTTTGACTAAGGCCCAAAGATATTATCGGCCGATATTGGCATGAAAATGTAATATCAGTCAATATCGTTATCGTTTTTTTTGCCTATCATGAAAACCGATAAAATAATGCCTGGATTTTACCGGCATTTACCAGACTCATAGAGGGAGGGAGAGAGGGAGAGTGTGAACTATTGTTTGAAACAATTTTTTAAAAAATGGCATAAATATGGCATTTTTTCAATAACTTAAGTTAAAGCAGTTTTATTATTTTACACAGACAGTGTTTACATTTGGAAAGCCTTGTTCCATTTGAGAATGCATCCAATGGGACATCACAATAAAATGAGGCATGATGTGTTAATTCCACGACAAGAGATATGTGATGTTACCTAAAATTAGTTAAATAGCTCACATATATCGATATCAGTTGATATTGAAATTGGAAATTGAGAGTTGGACCATATCGGCATATCGGTTATTGGCAAAAAAGCCAATATCAGACATCCCTAATTTTGACACATATATGAAGGTACAAGTTTTTCAATGTCCTTTTATATCACAGTCACTGTCATTTTAATGGTAAATTTCATTGTGCCACTGTAATTCATACATAGTATATATAATAGTATTACACTGTTATAATGGCGTAAATCAGGAATGTCATTAATTACATATTGTACAAAAAAATATTTTATAAAAATCCCAACAACAACTTGGAATCAACATGTAAGTGTACAACGTCTTTCCAACTTCCCAGAGGTGTTGAAGAAATTGGAGAGTCATCATACTATAAATTTTTTACTAGTCACATTTTAAATTTGTTTCTACACTTGTCTTTCTGCTCTGTGTAAACACAACCTACAGTTCAGCTTTAAAGTCCCTGAACTGCTGTCACATTAAGCTGCTGTCACTAACGGCTTCATTATGGTGCTTAGGAGAGCAAAATATCTTGTTTTTACAAATTGCAGTTAGTGTACACGGGTTATCATTGGTGCAGTTTTAAATGAGATGTAGAACGAAGTGATTGGGAGGAAATATCACAGTTTTAGCTTTGGTTTGGCTCAGTTTTCCAACAGGACAGCAAGTCACAGAAGAGCAGCGTTCAGCGTTTCTTATTGTTGTTGCTTTTAATATAAGTTGCCTTTTGTGCTATTTCAAGGGTTAGCTGGTGTTTAAAAAGAAACAGTGGCTGATGAATGACTTCCCAATGCTTGAATATAGTTACCACTCCGACTAACTGTTGCTATAGACCCTAAATCCTGAACCAAACTGTAGCTAATACTCATTATAGAGGCAATGTAAAAATAACCAACAAGATAGCAGATGTCGCTACCAAAATCATATTTTACTGCAATCTTAGGCCTCCTGACTTCTTTAATTCTGTTTTGAATATCACCCACAGAAACTGAGGGCAGGATTGACTCATGCTGTAACTCTGTTGCGTTCTCATTCTGCCACAGTTCAAGAGGATGCTGAACAGAGAGCTGTCCCACCTGTCAGAGATGAGTCGCTCTGGGAACCAGGTGTCTGAGTACATCTCCAGCACCTTCATGGGTGAGTTGGACCAGAATCAAAGTTCTGTCCACGTCACATGTATGACTCAAAAGAAAAACAATAAATCCATCTGTGTGTTTGCCCGTCAATCTGCAGACAAGCAAAACGAGGTGGAAATCCCGTCTCCTACTCTGAAAGACAAGCCTATGAGTCACATCAGTGGAGTGAGGAAACTGTCTCACAGCTCCAGCCTCTCCAGCACCTCAATGCCTCGCTTCGGCGTCAACACAGACCACGAGGATGAGCTTGCCAAGGTGCTGTTTTCTGTTTGGGCTGTTCTGACTCGTATAAAATAAGTTACACAAATCAATCCTCGTTCAGACTTGGAACTGCGCTGCATCAACACGTTTCATGTCTGAAAATAGGATGTATTTCAGGACTTGGCAACTCTAGTCTTCTTGAGAGTTATTACTCCGCCAAGGAACGCGGTGGAGTTATGTGACGATCGGCGTACGTTTGTCTGTGAATCTGTCTGTCTGTCCATGTGCAACACTACTCAAAAACGGACTAACAGATTTGGATGAAATTTTCAGGGGAAGTCAGAAATGACACAAGGACCACCTCATTAGATTTTCACAGTCATAGTTTAGTATGTCGTCCTAAATGTGGAAAAAATGTGTCCAGGTAGCTCAACTGGTTGAGTGGGCGACTTATAAACAGGACTGTGTCAGAGATGCAAGTTTGATTCCAGCTCCTGGCCCTTTACTGCAGGTCTTCCTCTTTACTTACCTATGGAATAAAACCAACAAAAGGGCCCAAAAAGTGAAGTGTAGTGAAGAACTGGACCAGTGAGTCAATCAGAGACACTACAGATGTTCCGGGTCCATTCGTAGACACACTGCTAGAGGCTGAACAATCAAGGTTATTTTGACATGAAAGGGATTTCTGCCTTGTGATCATTGTTCAAAAGGCTCCAGACCTCAATGACAGAAGCCTTGACCGGCACTAACACTGGAGGTACTGGAAGCTTGCTAACACTCAGGCTAGTCGATATGAGTTTAAACCTGCAACAGCTGATTCCTTTTACCACTTTTGGCAGCAGTGCTACAAGCTGTAAACACTGAAATATTTTTACCTTATGAAGTTGTGCTAACTGGTATTTGCCTGTTTAGCTTTTAAGAAGAGTAACACCAGCATTAATTTGCTGTCATGTCTCTGGCCTCAATCTAAGTCCAGTTTTCCCTCTGCTTTTAGCTCTGCTTTGTTTTCCAGAACATCCTGAGGGAAATATCTTGACTTTCTAGCTGCAAAATGCTCCACTGTGTTCAGCAACCAGTTGCTTATTTTGTCTGTTTACATGTTGTTACGGGTAGCAGGTTGTCAGTTTTAAGGGCTTTTCACTCAGAACAGTTGAAAAATATGAGATTTAACAAAAACGATATAGAATTTGTATAGCCAAACCCAACAAATCCGAACTTTCCTTTGGATTCCTTGGGAGCAAGCACTTGGGATGTACTTTTTACATTAAACACAAGTCCATGTGAAAATAAATCAGCCCTTTACCCTGATAATGCTGTGTCAAAGCAGCACACATTCCTTTTAAAGTTTCTCCTAATTAATCAGGTAAAGGTGTTGGACATCTGCACTAGACTGGGAGCTGATTGATTGATTTTTCTAATTTTAAGGTTAATGATTATTAGCTTTATCTTTACGTGTGATCTGGGCCAGTTTATTTGTAATAAAAGTTCCGTAAGAGCTATACAATACTGATTAAGTCAATAAATGTGTTTTATTGTGTAGCCCTGTGATAAATCCTGCTACATAATCACATTTTGTCTTGACACCCTGTGAGCACCTGACAGAACCATATGGGCTTTTTACTCTCCAAATTGTATGTGAACAATTTACAAAGATGAAGCATTTTGGGATTGTTAGGATTTTTAAAATATTGCTTGATTTCTGACTTAATGGTTCATGTGATGTTTTTCTGTTGGTGTGGTTGTAAAACAGGAGCTGGAGGATCTGGACAAGTGGAGTTTTAACATATTCAGAGTAGCAGAGTTCTCCAACAACAGACCTCTCAGCTGCATCATGTACGCCATCTTCCAGGTAAAAACAGAGGCTGAATGTGAAGCGTCGCTCTCACCTGAAGTGTTTGTGTCTGTGCTCGTGTACGTGAGGTACTCCCATTTGTGACGATCTCTCCTCCGTCCTCAGGAGCGAGAGCTGTTGAAGACATTTCGTATCCCAGTTGACACTTTTGTCACTTATGTGATGACCCTGGAGGACCATTACCATGGAAACGTAGCCTACCACAACAGCCTCCATGCTGCTGATGTCACACAGTCCACACATGTCCTCCTGTCCACACCTGCTCTTGATGTAAGTCAACGCACACTATCTAGTGTTTCTGGTCAGGAGACATAGTAAAAAACTAAAGTTCAACAAAAGACAGTCATCGTCTTCACAAGTCGAGCATTTGGGTTCTTAAATCTAAGCCTGATGTAAAACTTTTTTAATTTGGTACTGAAAACTGACGTGATTTAACCTTTTGAGATCACTGTTTTTGTTTTACAGCTACCTCGCATCTCCAACTTTATAAAATAGTTGTTCACATTCCATACTGTAAAAAAGAAGCAAGCAACCAAGATAATGTTGTTAATGACCTGTGCTGGTATAATGCCACACAATAAAATAATAGACATTTTATTCATTTGTCAACACAAAAATATACGTGAGTGTGTCTGGAAACAAAAATCCTCAAAGCTCATTAGGATTTTTTATTGTCACATAAATACAGTTTAATTACGGTTTGATGATCAAGAATGTTCTGACATTTATGTTGCATTTTTTTGTCCACACTAGTACATAATGAGGTGAGCTGAAATTTGATTGTCAATAAATCTATTAGTTGATTTAAAGAAATTCATCTGCAACAAACATTTGATGATTTGATGGATAAACTAAAGGCCAGAAAAAGATCTGAACACTTACAGGCTTTAATGAAATAATTTTGTTAACTTTTTAAAACATTTTCTTCAAAGTCACATTTTATTCTGAAAAATCTTGCACAAAAGAACATGTCATAGTATTTCTATATGATAACATATTATTGTAAATTTAAAAAAGCTCTACTCCTTCACCTGTGGTCAAG
The DNA here is from genome assembly GCF_022539595.1 of Amphiprion ocellaris. Taxonomy (NCBI): domain Eukaryota; kingdom Metazoa; phylum Chordata; class Actinopteri; family Pomacentridae; genus Amphiprion; species Amphiprion ocellaris. The sequence continues at coordinate 37,604,657 of NC_072769.1, forward strand.
GTAATTCTTTTGTGACACATTTCCAAGGGCATTATTTGTGCTATAAAATGATGTATAAACCTTTCATTACTTTACACTATGTCCTCTTAAAATAGGTTGAGTCGTGACAACACAGACACAGACTCTTGTTTTTTTACTACACCATGTCTTTGATGACTGGATCACAAGTGGACAGCACTAAATAAAAGTATAAACAACCACCAAGACACATCCAGATCCAATCACTCAAGCCACTTGCTGAGGTGGTCTGGTGTAGTTTTTACCACAGATCTTCTGTAGTGTAAATGATGTGTCCCTGACAAGCACATAAGAGAATAATATGTTATCAGTGCAGGACAGTATGTGTCATTCTGCACCATTGTCTTTGCCCTGCATGTTAACAGTTGGAATAGTCTATATATGTGTATTAGTCCTTGAAACATTTTTGTTTTCTTTGTTAACCCATTGGAAACAGATCCAGTGCTTGTCAGTACTAACTGTGTGCGATGTAGGCAGTAACAAAATCAGAACACAAGTGGACACCTGGACACCTCGGAGAAGCTTCATAAATACAAAGTGTCAACGGCGTTGTGTTCGGATCACTGAAATATATTTTAAAGCCAAGTGTAAACAGGGTCACTGGCATCTCAAATTTCATCTCATTTTGTCTGGTTTAAATAAAAACATTCATAAACATTTAAATTTTAGTTCATGCTTGTGTGTCGGCAGACTGTGCACGCCATTATCACTTCGTATTAAGTGCCATTTGAGACTCATTATTTTCACAGATTTTATCCAAACCAGTGAGCAGATGGGTTTAATGTCACACTGGATGCAAAACTTGCTCACTGAAAAGAAGACAGAACACATAACTATCCTGAGGAGGACAGAACAGAAAGCCTTTTAGTAATAAAAAGGGAAAGGAAAAATGGGGAAAAAAGTGAAATGAGTTCCTGAATATCCAGTGAAGTCCTAAAGTAACAACACTGTCAAACTACAGAGAGATTATACTTCAAATTTCTATTTTTAAGATCAGATTTTTGAAGCTCACGGACTTGCTTTTTATCTTCTTCTGCCCCTCTCGGTCTCTCAGGCCGTCTTCACTGACCTGGAGATCCTCGCCGCTCTCTTCGCTGCAGCTATCCACGATGTGGACCACCCCGGAGTCTCCAACCAGTTCCTCATCAACACCAGTGAGTGCACACACAAACACACACATTTGGAAACACATGCCTTGATATTTGCACAAGCTGTGTTCACACCCCTCCTCCTCCTCTGTGTCCAGACTCCGAGCTGGCTCTCATGTATAACGATGAGTCAGTGTTGGAGAACCACCACCTCGCTGTGGGCTTCAAGCTTCTACACCAGGAAAACTGTGACATCTTCCAGAACCTCACCAAGCGGCAGCGCCAGAGCCTTCGCAAGCTCGTCATCGACATGGTCAGGACCTTCTCTACTGCAACTTACACAAAACAAACTTCACTGTAAACAAACAGACCAATCTCAGTGATATTTCTTGCTCTTTGTTTAGCATTTCCTGCAAATGCTAAACACATTTAAATTATTATTAACTACATTCTTATCAGTTGCATTTAATTGCTGTTGGAGGTTTTAGATTGTTCTGATGATGTCTCAAAGGTACCACTGTAGGTTGTATTTAGGACACAATGACTTCAGGGAAGTTGACTTTTTCACTTTTCCATGATCAAAAACAACAGAACCTACATTTTAAAGCACTTCATTTAGCTTTTATTCATCATTATTCCTATTGATACGAATAAGCAGAAATGTGTAAAGTAGCTGCTTTTTTGGTTTGCTTGTTGTTTGCTTTTTTTGGATCTTTGAGTTAAAGTAAGTGAAGTTTATAGAATGATTGATTTAGTTTATTCAAGCGAGAATCTTGTTTTACAGTGAATCAGTGATTAATCATCCTCATGCATGACTCATTCATCAATAGTAGCCTAATTTTACACATGAAATTCTTAGATATTCTACAAAAAGTTGCATAATCTCAGTATTTTCTGGATCCCTTAGAATTTCATAAATCATGTTTTTAGGGAAGGTCAGTTGATAAATTCCTCCTGGTTCCCTTGGAGTTTGCACCTTGGTTCAGGATACGATCCTTTGTATAATTTTTTTTAATGCTTATTGAAAATATTGAAACTATACAAGTTAATTTTATTTCATTCTAATCTTATGAAATGTATTGTATCATGTATTTGGTCTGTTAGATTGTACCTTGATGTACATCTTGGTCAGGACTGTTGAAAAGGAAGTTAAATTAAAATTTGAAGCAAAATAGAATCTAAAATATTTTAGGTGTTTTGGAAACATTACAGTCAATAATTCCTGTCTTCACTGTGAGTCTCTACAACAACATACTGATCTGCCTTCCTGCTGATTATCTCAGGCAATTTAAGAACTGGATTTCCTCCAAAACTTGAGTGGCAGTTTTAAAGTAAAGGTGTGTTGACTTAAGTACTCATTCAACCTAATTTACAGCCTTTTTTTATTTATCCCCAGCGTGTTTATTTTCAGAGCAACTTACAATGACACAACAGCAGAAGTGGCTTTGATTCCCAATCAGAGTTTTTCCTGCACGGAGGAACTTTTGGCGCCACCCAGAAATTTTAAGGCAGCACCAAAAAAAAAATCACTAGCACCAAACTGATAAGAACTGAGAACTAAAATGTTACTTTTTTAACCAGTTTTAAAATTTGGATTTCATTTACTCAAACATAATAGATAGTTCTACATTTCAAATGGTCTGAAATAACAGGAAAATGCACGTTTTCTGTCAAATGATGTAATACAGACTCATTGCCTTCACTGAATGAAGATCAATCATGTTTATTGTCATGTGTACTTACCCCCCAATAGGCCCATTCTGAGCCAAGAGAAACTCTACTGTTGGATCACTGCTGATCTGGGAGCAGAAGTTAAAGGACACAAAATAAGAAAAACAGGAGTTTTGGAGAGAGAATAGTTTGAATCTTTGCGCTTCTTTCCTAGTTTGATCTTTCGGTCTGTGTGTGCAGGTGTTGGCCACAGACATGTCCAAACACATGACTCTGCTGGCTGATTTGAAGACGATGGTGGAGACCAAGAAGGTTACAAGTTCCGGCGTGTTGCTGCTGGATCACTACACAGAAAGAATACAGGTAAACAGTCATCTGCATCACAGCCATGCAAGCTGAGGCAGACAGAGAATCAATGCAACATGAAATCACTGTGCCGTTTTCTTGTGTGCTGTGTAGGTGCTGAGGAACATGGTGCACTGTGCAGACCTGAGCAACCCCACCAAAACATTACCACTATACAGACAGTGGACGGAGAGGATCATGGAGGAGTTCTTCCGACAGGGTGACAAAGAACGAGAGAGAGGGATGGAGATCAGCGCCATGTGTGACAAACACACTGCATCTGTAGAGAAGAGTCAGGTAATGACCTTCTCAACCAATGTGTCGTTCTTAATTTCATATTACAGCTCAAATTAGACCAAGAGCCATGATCAAGCAACTTTAAAAGCAAAACAGTGGAAACAGGGTGCAGTATGATCCAACAGCCCTGAAAATAGAATGTTTTCAAGCTGCAAACCGTTAGTTTCTGGTGAGACTGTCAGAAGTGTTAATGATCTTTTTTCAGGCCCTTGCTGGTGTGTTGCTACACAAAAGCTGTGCGATGTGGGGGAAGTAGCGAATTTCACAATGATGAAATGAGACCGCACAGGAAGACAGGCATCGGTGAACAGGAACAGTGCTAATATATCCTCACAAAGCCAGAGACACACATATTTAAGGGCTATTTCCAACTGTAGAGAACTGTTAATGTTTAATTCTTTATATGCATTGTTAATTATTGTAAGCACACCTACAAAATATAAGTTTATTCAAATTAAAATCAAGTACAAATGTGCAACATGTTATAAAAGCATATGTAGAATTTGAGAAGACTGATTTTACTTTTATATGTCCAAGGAAAACCTCCTCTGCATGTTTGCTATTTTAACAAGATTCAAAGTCTACAGCAAAGCTAGCAGCTCTGTTAGGCTGTACTTTGAACATATATGTGGTTTGGGTTAAAAGCTAACATGTTAGCATGTTCACAGTGATCTTTAGCTTTGTGCTAATTAGCACTGAACACAAAGTACAGCAGGGACACAAATGTTACTTTGTGTCCCTGCATGGCCCAAAGTAGCATTTGGGCCGCAGGGACACAAACACTCATAAACCAAAGTTAAAATCATGCGTTAGTGGCAAACCTGCAGTGCAGAACTTTTACCTCCCCCTTCAGGCAGTCAGATCAACAAAGATTATTGTTGACCGCTTTCTGTTGAAGATTAAGGATCTCATCAAAAAAGGGATTCCTCACCACTTTAGGGCAATAGTATGGCAACTGTTGTGCAGTGCCCAGAACATGCCAATCAAGGATCAGTACTCGGATCAAAAAAATCAAAAAGGACCTCCACACCTGATAAAACTTTTTCTCAGAGCCCTTCATCACAAATTGTATTTTTTCCAACTCAAGATGAAACAATACATCTTTAATCCAGTGTGATACTGTGGGTGGGGCAGCATCCTTCCATTTGAGGAGAATCAGACGGCGTGCTAGCAAGGTTGAAAAGGCAATAAGTTTCCGACCCCCAACAGGAAGTCCTAACTCCACATCAGTAATCCCAAAAAGAAACAAAAGCAGATTCAGGTTTAAACAAACTCTTAGTGTACAAGAAAGTGCTTCACGCATCCAAAGTGTTTTGATGATTCTTTTTTTCCCAGGTGGGTTTCATCGACTACATCGTCCACCCGCTGTGGGAGACGTGGGCCGACCTGGTGCACCCCGACGCCCAGGAGCTGCTGGACACGCTGGAGGAGAACAGGGAGTGGTACCTGAACACCATGCCCCAGTCCCCCTCACCTCCTCCAGACAGACACCTCCAGCACGACCGCTTCCAGTTCGAACTCACCCTGGAGGATCTGGAGCACAACAACCACAACCACATACACCTGAGGAACAGCAGCAGCAGCAGGAATGGGAGGGGTGGCCAGAGAGCCACCTGCGACGACGGAAACATAGACAGAACGCTGGATGGCCAGCCGGAAACGAACGGAGAGGAGCAGAACCACGTGGGAACCGAGAAGGACGACGAGGAGAATCACAACAGCAAACACAACGGAGTCCAGGATGAAGAAGAGGAGGGAGAAGAAGCAGAGGAGGTGCAGGAAGAAGAGCAGCATCAGGAGGAGCAAGTAGAAGAGGAAGCGAATAATGAGGAAGCAAAAGAAGAGGAGGAGCAACATCAGGAAGGAGAAGAAGAGCAGGAGGAGGAAGAGGGTGACGAGGAAGTGGAAAATGATGAAGGGGGTGAAGAAAATGAGGAGGCAGATGGACAGGAAAATGTAGAAGTAGAAGTGGAAATAAACAGAGAGAAAGAGGATGAAGAAGAAGCAGAAGTGGAGGGAGAGACAGAGGAGAATGAGGCAGAAAAAGAGGCGGATGTAGAACAAGAGGAGGGTGATACAGAGGAGAAAGTAGAAGAAGAGAAGGCAAAAACAGAAGATAAAGCTGAGGAGGAGGAGGAGGGAGAAACAGAGGAGAATGAGGCAGAAAAAGAAGAGGATGTAGAACAGGAGGGGGGTGATACAGAGGAGAAAGTAGAAGAAGAGGAGGCAGAAACAGAAGATAAAGCTGAGGAGGAGGGAGAAACAGAGGAGAATGTGGAAGAGGAAGAGGAGACAGCGGAGTTAGAAGAAGCAGAGGAGGAAGAAGAAAAAGAGGAAGAGGAGAGTTAGTCTGCTGTAAAATCACAAATTAACAGGGTCAGCGAGGAAAGGTTAAGGAGGGATAAAGAGGCCCGGAGAGGCTGCGGCAGGCAGCAGTGTGGCTGTAGCAGATGATAAACAGCTGCAGAAGCTCTTCTTTCCAGATAATGTGCTCTGACCACTTTATCATGTGACCCTCTCAGCTGAAGGCCAGTTCTTGCTTAATTTCAGCCGTCTTAAAAAGAGACGTTCAAGACCAACAGTGCAGCACCGGACAAACAAAACCTCTCCTTCCCGAACAGCCAGATTGTTGCAGCGAGCTCGTCAGCAGGTAGTGACAGACTGACTCGAGTCTTCTTCACCTGCTGTCTGTACATCCATCACTGCCGTCGGGGATAAACTGGGGCATAATAATAATAATGATGGTAATAATAATAATAAACAGGAGGGTACCTGTTTTATTGACCTTTTGTAGCTCCTGAAAATCTTTAAAAAAAAAAAAAAACCTGAACTGAAATACGTACATGCAAATAAGTGCGTGCCTGTTCTGCTGTTCTTATAGACTTCCACCCATCGTCTCTCGGTCACCGTCTCTGTCTTGTTGCTGAGGAAGATAACATCACACACACAGCGACCATTACCTAAGAACAACTGCTAAAGGAATGTTGACTTCCTCTGTTTGTCAGAAAAGAGACAAAAAAATGCAAAAAAAAAAGTCTGGAAAGTGTAGTCTGTCGTCTTATATTTACTACAAAACTTTCCACCTGCAAACTGGAGTGCACCTTTGGGCTCTGGTCTGGGAACAGTTAGACCTCCTCACATACTAACCTTAAAGCAACAATGCTGGATTTCTGAAACCATTTCTGAATACTACCGGAACTGTTTTCTCAAAGTGGAAACATTTTGCAGTGCAGCTCAAAAAGGCTGATCTGTTCTATGTGTCGATGTCAGTTCATGTTTAAGAAAAAAAAACACCCAGTATTCGTTCCATTGCGACAGATTCACCTGAATCGTGCCAAACTGTCCCACGACCAGCACTGAGCAATTCAGCCTCCAGGCATAGGTGGCTACTCGTCACGAAGCAATGAAACTCTGGGACCAGGCCAGCGGGTGTGATGGTCTTCCACAAATCCCTTTTTTTTGTTGTGTTTGGTTTTGTAAAAGAAAACAAAACATATTTGGCACTTTATCTAACACCCCTGTTACATATATGTACATAATAAACATGTATTTTAATCTGCTGATATCATATAATAAATACGATCAATGAAACTGATGGATTGGCTTCTTTTTAATGCAGAAGTACTTCAGCAAAGGGCCAAAACAATGAGCTGCAGTAATTTTGAGAATTGTAACTTTTTTTTCCATTTTCCTACATTTTACTGACTAAACGATGGCTAGAGTAATGAAAACTTCCTTATGTTTGCTTATTCATTTAAATATATCCTTGTAAATATAAGGGGAAAACGTACTTCCATGTAATTATTTGCTACTCAGCGGTTCAGCCTAACATGCAAAAATGTTAGATTTCAAGGAAATTCTGGTTTTCTCAGTTGTTGGTACCAAATTATCTTATTTAGAAGACAAATCTTCACAGTACACTGAAATAATTAGCCGATTGGCAGAAAAACAATCTATTTTAAACAACTTTTAACTATTCTAAAGCTGAAGTAGTCAGCAATCTGGAAAAGGAAAGAAATAAAACAAATTTGAAAATATAGCCCTCGTCCTGCAAGTCTCCCCTTCCACCTGATGAACACCACAGTCAAACTAAAAGTCCGTTTTGTGAGAGTCCTTCTTCTAACCCAGTGCTCTCATCTGGCTTTGTTGCTATTCATATTAACTGCTCTGGCAGGGTTCCCACTCTTTCCCTGAAATTATTTTCCAGGACATTTTCAGCCGGTACAGACACACACTATCACGTCATACACTAATACATTCCCGCCTCCCCTCATTCTTTGGAAGTGTTCTTTATTACAGTTGTAACTTGCATTTACCCAGATTGTTTCCATATTTATTACTCAGACATTTGATGTGCAGTCTATGGCTATAATTTATCTATGAAAAATAATTATGACAAATGTATGATAGAATAATGCAAACACACCCACAGATTACAGCGTAGCGCTTCACTAGCATGACAAACTGGAGTTACAGTGTTCAACTGGGTAATTCCCAACTCAACTTTCTCTTCTCTCTTACTTTCTCTGGTGCAATTCATTTAAGAATATTTGTATATTTTCAATAAATGACTGAAAAACAATTTCCTTTTTTTCATTTCAGTTTACTGCACAACTCAGATTTTTTACACATCTGGCACCTGCATTTCTTAAATCTAATTAAAATCAAATCACTGCCAAAATACCCAAGCAAATCATAATTTGTCATAAATATAACTAAAAAATCAAAATAAAACTACCCTGCAGTGCAGTAAGGTCAATATAAAACAAAGCAATGTCATTCTAATAAAAATGCTCCTCCAAAAAATTGCTCAGTTATTTTAGCTTCTTGACTCATGCTAGTGGTTCAAATAAACATGTCATAGTTCCAGTCTTCTCATTGTCAGGGTTCCCCTCTTCCCTGTGGTCTCTGTGCGCATCTCACTCTGCTGACAACTCTTTTATTGGAAATTAACAAGATTAAGTCGACATGAAAATTCGTTAATCTCTCCAATTTCTTCTCTCCATCCATCTGTGCACATAGTAATACAACAGAATTCCTAATGTTGTTTTCATTCACTTATTTTTGTCAGACAATAAAACAAGTGTGAAATACTGAAACGTGGCCCATTCAGATTACCTGTTAAACTCCCGCTGTGCTGAAATCAGAGATGTGTTGCATCTCGGTCCTGTATATTTTGGCAATTGGATTTTCCGTTCTTAAACGGGTATTGAAAACCAAAAAAACAGTGGCTATTTGATTTTCGTTTTAAAACACAAAAATTAAAATTGAAAAACAAGGCGTTTTTCCTTTTCATGATCAAAAAGGGATATACGAAATTTAAAAATGCTTTGATTTTCATTTTATATTTAGAATAACAAAAAAAAGTAAAATCAGTAAGAGACAAACAAAAAAAAGGTCCGTTTTTTCATTTTCTGAGACCGGAAGTGGTCATCAGCAAGTGTGGAGCCAAACAGAGTACGGTGCACAGACTGGATTTTTTTTCGTTAGTTTTCATGGTCAAAATGAGAGACCAGGTGGCCGATCTTAAAATAAATCAATATTGAATTTTTTATAGAGCGTTAAAGTTTTGTGAAGCCAGGGGGCGGGACTACTTGACTGACAGTCTGGTCTGGAATGATTGACAGATCCTATGGAGGAGGCAGCAGAGACTCTGCTCTCCTCGTTTGGATTAATTCTGATATAATAACTGTTGGTTTATTGATCGGTGCAGCAGCAGAACCTTTTCCACAGACAGTTTTACTGTCCGTTGTCTTGTTTTAACCAGTTTTCTACCTTCGGCTGATTCTACCAGCAGACGCTGAAAGGACTCTGATAGTTCGGTAAGTTAATGTTTATTTTCGTATCGGTGCTGCTTTTACTGCACTTTATATGCAGCTTTAGTGTCAGATATAATGTGTGCCATGCAGTCCAGATGTTGGTGGAGTTTATTTCAGTGTGTGTTGACCAGAGAAGAGAGTTAGCATCTGGTAAATAATAGTTTTAATGTTAGCGATGCTAACCGAGCTAGCTGCTCAGTCGGAGCCTGATTAAAGCTAACGTAGCATTAAGCTAACGTAGCATTAAGCTAACGATGTTTGTGTTGTTTCATGTAAACAGCTGAAGTGTGTTGTGTTACTGTAATGTAGCACATTTAGTTAAGAAAACTGTCAGTGGAGACGCTGGTTCACATTAATGTAACGTTTAAAAAACCTAAATGTGATTAAAACAGTGAGATTAAGGTTCTGTGTTGTCAGTAGTCCTGAATATCTGCTGAGTCTCTGAAGTTAAACTGGAGAAAACAGTAAATCTACTCTCTAATGGTTAACGTTGTTTAATGATCGATTCACATGTTGTACTACGTATTCCTGCAGTGTAAATTTGAAAAAATAACCTCCCAGAATATGTCCAAAGTAATGATGAACACTACAGTTATTACATTTAAATTACAGCACAGATAAACTGGATAATAAAATCCTCTCCTCTAAAGCTAAAGTGACTACAGGCCTTTCTGTCTTTCAGTGCTTGGAAAACTATATATGACAGAGGAAATCTTTCCAGGGTCACTTTAAAATGAACCTCTGCTGTTGATGCTGATACTGTGACGTCTGTCTTCATCTCAGGTGTCTCATATTCACTGTGAGGATCTTCTGAGTGAAACCAGTAGAAGGAAAACCTCATCTGGTTGTGAAGGAGACTGAATGGACGACATCCTCAGTGAACCACTTCCTGTTTAGCTTTCACTTATAGAAGGACAGACCAACTCTCAGCAGTTTATTATTCTCTGTTCTTAATATTCAGGGGTTCTATTTATCACCTTTAACTTCATCTCTGCTGTTGGAGCAGAAATACAATATAAAAAGTCCATGTTATTTATAGCAGATATGCAGCATTAAAACAACACATTCAGGTCAAGAGCTTCATTATTTCCTTTATTGCACATTTTAAAACTGCATTATTTAACTATTGTGAACTGTAAAGATGTGTAAACACATGAAATAAATGGATGAAATAACTAATGTGTTGCTGACAGTGAAATGTAAAAACTGAACAGTCACAAGACAAGTTGTATTCTGAAGAGAGGAGCTGAATCTGCAGCATTATTGTTATTACTGGAATGATGAGGAAGACATCAGTGCTGCTCTTCCTCACAGTGATGAAGGAGAAAAGACTCTTCAGACAACCACAGATGGATGTTCATGTTCTGTGAGGAATGAGGAAACCTCAGATTTACAGAACAATTTTAAAACCTGATGTTGGAACATGTTAATATCAGAGGTTATAGTCTGATGTTAACTTACAGTAACTTCACTGCTTTTATATGTGATGTTGTCCAGATGTGGAGAAGAGTACAACTAGTTACAAAAATGACTTACCTATAGAGTTTATCTTCACTTTTGGAGGCTAACGTTGTCAGCAGCAGCAGGTAAACAGCAGAAGCTGTAAATGTGGGCGGGACAGAGACGCCTCGGCTCTCAGTCAGTCTGACCAATCACTGCTCTCCGGCTCTCAGTCTGACCAATCACTGCTCTCCGGCTCTCAGTCTGACCAATCACTGCTCTCCGGCTCTCAGTCTGACCATACACAGATATTCATATCTCTGGCAGCTGCAGCTCCCAGTGAACAGGAGGATTTTATTAGAGGAAGTCAGACACAGTCACAGAGAGAAACACTAGAGCTCACACTGAAACGGAGCTACAGCGCTGTGTCTTGTAGAAGATTTATTTTCAAAGCTACATGTGTGACGGTAATAATCCGTGCCAGAGCAGACCTCATTAGCACTTCCGCTAGGTCGGCTCACCTTTCCGGTCACTCCAGGGACGCTGTTGTCGGTAATGTATGCATAATATGGATTAATTTATCGTTTGGGCTTGACAAAGACGAGAACAAAAATATTCAGAGCAAGTGGAGCAGCTAGCTAACGCTAGTTACAGTTTGATTTACATTTTCAATATCACATTTTTGAAGTCACGTAATTTTCTGTAAAATAAATCACGGCTTTTATTTTGAAAGAGATACCTGGAAACGTTGTTTATCCATAATTCCGCTAACTTGACTGAACGTGGGCTGCAGTTCCTGTTATTTAAACATGAATATGATGTATAAATGCAGATGGACTTCATATATTTCACTATGCAGACATTTTTATTAATGTCCAGTACATTTTACAGACATAAACATATTTGATAGAAATATTAGAAATGGATTTCTGTTTCCTCATAATAATTTAGTTAATGCAATTAAATCTTTAGGGTGAAACTTTTACTTTGCAGCTATATTTTTTTTAAAATGTAGGTCATTTTAAGGTAACATTAAAGGATGGTTTTCTTAGGTAAATGAATTTAAGGTTTAATTTACTGAAATCTTTCAATGTGTTTCTTTCAATTTGAAATATCTCGATTTAAGTACATTTCATTCAGTTACATTTTATATTATTAAGAATTCTTATTCAGTTTAACACTAGATGACGTATCAGTTCATTGAGTATTTCAGAGCCAGTTTTTTATTTTCAATTGCCTGTATTTAAATTGATATTTTTATAATATAATTGCAATGAATCAGCAGCAACATAAGAAACGACCAAATATACAAAGGAAGTGCAGCTATTTTAATATAATTTTTAAAAAAAATCTATCAGAACATGGTGAAAGTGCAGCTAAAGTTAAGTTAGCGAAACTATGGATAAGCAACGTTTCCTTTTACTTCCAGAAAAATAAAAGCCTCATATTTGCAATTTATTAAAAAATCACTAAAAGCAACACTTCCACCAAGTTTGTTGGTATTTATCGGTGGAGCAGCAGCACATTTTCCACAGACAGTTTTACTGTCCGTTGTCTTGTTTTAATAAGTTTTCAGTTCAGTAATTCAGTCCTTCAGCTGATTGGACCAACAGACACTGAAGGACTCCGACAGCTGGTCGGTAAATGATAATTTACTGATCGGTGCTGGTTTTAATGAACTTTATGTTCAACTTCAGAGTCAGATATAATGTGAGCAGTGAACCCCAGGAGTTGGTGGAGTTTATTTGTGTGTGTTGACCAGAGAAGGGAGTTAGCATCCAGTGAATATTAGCTTTAATGTGAATTAGCGATGCTAACAGAGCTAGCTGACCAGTCCCTACTAGCAGCCAAATGTAGCATCAAGCTAACAATGTTTGTGTTGTTTCCTGTCAGCAGCTGAAGTGTGTTGTGTTCCTGTAATGTGGTTCATTAAGTTCATAAAACTGTGGCTGGTTGACGTTAATGTAATGTTCAGGAAACTTAAATGTGATTAAAACAGTAACGTTAATGTTCTAGTTGTCAGTAATCACCTTTAATTTGACACTAAAACAGACTGTGATAGTTTTAATGACATCAGTTTCATGAATTTTGTTGAAAATTGTCTCATTTGTTGTTATGTTGCTGCTGATTCATTAAAACAAGATGATCTGTGTTGAAGATACGTTTAGTTCTAGTATCAGAAGTACAAGAAGGAAAATGGAAGTTTAGTTCTGCTACGGCAAAGATTTCAGGAATAAAATAGCTAAATGAGTCTTTATGCCTCAAACTTTATTTTACAATAATGAAATAATGAAATAATCACAGATAATAAAAATATAAATCGCAGAGAAAAACTGAGAGAATAATTTCCTGAAAAGTCTGTGAAGGAAAAACAGCTTTTTATCCTGAAAGATCAGAATCAGCTCCAACATCTGCATCTGACAGCATCAAGTCAACCAGAAAGAAAAGAAAAAAGAAAATGACTTCTTTCTGATCACATCTGTTCCGCTGCTCACAGGCTGCTGCTGCTCACATTCTTCACATTTATAGTCCACTTTTAAAAGTTCAGCAGACAGGTGCTCTGCTTTGGAGTGTGACGATGTCGTCGGTGATGTGGAGAGTGAAGTTTCCGTTTCCACAGCGTGCTTTAGGGTCGGACTTGATGTTTGAAAGCACAAAATGATAGGATGTTTACTAAATTGTCATGTATGATATGTGGTTCAAAAAATGCCATAATGCAGTATATTGTCAAAATAGTATGTTATTCAAGAAAACATCAGAGTATAATATTTTGTCTAAAAAATGCCATAGAATAATATTTCATTGCACAAGTAAAAGTATAGTAATTTTTAAAACTGTTCAAATTCTTATATGTTGCTAAAAAAAATCAAAAAAACTAAAAGAAGAAAAACGTCATAGTAATATGTCAATTAAAAAAAGTCTATAGTATAGCATGTCACCCAACAAACGTCATAGTATAGCCTGTGGTCCAAAAAACGTCATAGTATAGCATGTCACTCAAAAAACGTCATAGTATAGCATGTCGCTCTAAAAACGTCATAGTATAGCATGTCGCTCTAAAAACGTCATAGTATAGCATGTCGTCCAAAAAACATCATAGTATGGCATGTCGCTCTAAAAACGTCATAGTATAGCATGTCGCTCAAGAAACGTCATAGTATAGCATGTCGCTCAAAAAATGTCATAGTATAGCATGTCGTTCAACAAAATGTCATAGTGTAGCATGTCGCCCAACAAACGTCATAGTATAGCATGTCGCTCAAGAAACGTCATAGTATAGCATGTCACTCAAAAAACATCATAGTATAGCATGTCGCTCTAAAAACGTCATAGTATAGCATGTCGCTCTAAAAACGTCATAGTATAGCATGTCGCTCTAAAAACGTTGTAGTATAGCATGTCGCTCTAAAAACATCGTAATATAGCTTGTCACTCTAAAAACATCATAGTATAGCATGTCGCTCTAAAAAGGTCAGAGTATAGCATGTCACTCTAAAAACGTCATAGTACACATGGTAAGGTTTTCTTTGAAAAAAAAAATCATCATGAATTTTGGTGCAAAAAAACGCCATAGTATACTATGTCAAAAAAAATTCAATTTTTCAACATGTTGTAAAAATGTGCCATATGATGAAATAATGTAAAAAAGGCTGTGAAAAACACTCCAGAAAAGTTTTCTTTGAAAAAAAAAAAAATCATCATGAATTTTGGTGCAAAAAGACGCCATAGTATACTATGTCGAAAAAAAATGCAATTTTTCAACATGTTATAAAAACGTGCCATATGATGAAATAATGTAAAGGAGGCCGTGAAAAACACTCCAGACAGGTTTTCTTTGAAAAAAAAAAATCATCATGAATTTTGGTGCAAAAAAATGCCATAGTATACTATGTCGAAAAAAAATGCAATTTTTCAACATGTTTAAAAACGTGCCATATGATGAAATAATGGAAAGGAGGCCGTGAAAAACACTATGGTAAGGTTTTCTTTGAGAAAAAAAATTAACATGAATTTTGGCGCAAAAAAACGCCATAGTATACTGTGTCGAAGAATGTCATTTTTCAACATGTGAAAACATGCATTTTGATGAAATAATGTAAAGCAGGCTGTGAAAAACACTCCAGAAAGGTTTTCTTTGAAAAAAAAATCATCATGAATTTTGGCACAAAAAAACGCCATAGTATACTATGTCGAAAAAAAACACGTGATTTTTCAACATGTTGTAAAAATGTGCCATATGATGAAATAATGTAAAGGAGGCCGTGAAAAACACTATGGTAAGGTTTTCTTTGAAAAAAAAAATCAACATGAATTTTGGCGCACAAAAACGCCATCGTATACTATGTCGAAAAATGTCATTTTTCAACATGTGAAAACATGCCATATGATGAAATAATGTAAAGTAGGCTGTGAAAAACACTCCAGAAAGGTTTTCTTTGAAAAAAAAATCAACATGAAGTTTGGCGCAAAAAAAAAAGGCCATAGTATACTATGTCCAAAAAAACCCTGTGATTTTTCAAACATGTTGTACAATCGTGCCATATGATGAAATAATGTAAAGGAGGCTGTGAAAAACACCCCAGAAAGGTTTTCTTTGAAAACAAAAGCATCATGAATTTTGGCGCAAAAAAAACGCCTTACTATACTATGTCGAAAAAAAATGCGATTTTTCAAACATGTTGTAAAAACGTGCCATATGATGAAATAATGTAAAGGAGGGCATGAAAAACACCCCAGAAAGATTTTCTTTGAAAAAAAAATCATCATGAATTTTGGCGCAAAAAAAAAACGCCTTACTATACTATGTCGAAAAAAAAACGTGATTTTTCAACATGTTGTAAAAACGTGCCATATGATGAAATAATGTAAAGCAGGCCATGAAAAACACTATGGTAAGGTTTTCTTTGAAAAAAAAATCAACATGAATTTTGGCGCAAAAAAACGCCATCATATACTATGTCGAAAAATGTCATTTTTCAACATGTGAAAACATGCATTATGATGAAATAATGTAAAGCAGGCTGTGAAAAACACTCAAGAAAAGTTTTCTTTGAAAAAAAAATCATCATGAATTTTGGCGCAAAAAAACGCCATAGTATACTATGTTGAAAAATTTCATTTTTCAACATGTGAAAACATGCCATATGATGAAATAATGTAAAGTAGGCTGTGAAAAACACTCCAGAAAGGTTTTCTTTGAAAAAAAAATCAACATGAAGTTTGGCGCAAAAAAAAAACGCCATAGTATACTATGTCGAAAAAAAACCCGTGATTTTTCAAACATGTTGTACAAACGTGCCATATGATGAAATAATGTAAAGCAGGCCGTGAAAAACACTCCAGACAGGTTTTCTTTGAAAAAAAAATCATCATGAATTTTGGCGCAAAAAAAACGCCATAGTATACTATGTCAAAAAAAAATGCGATTTTTCAAACATGTTGTAAAAACGTGCCATATGATGAAATAATGTAAAGGAGGGCGTGAAAAACACCCCAGAAAGGTTTTCTTTGAAAAAAAAATCATCATGAATTTTGGCGCAAAAAAAACGCCTTACTATACTATGTCGAAAAAAAATGTGATTTTTCAAACATGTTGTAAAAACATGCCGTATGATGAAATAATGTAAAGGAGGCTGTGAAAAACACCCCAGAAAGGTTTTCTTTGAAAACAAAAGCATCATGAATTTTGACGAAAAAAAAACGCCTTACTATACTATGTCGAAAAAAAATGCGATTTTTCAAACATGTTGTAAAAACGTGCCATATGATGAAATAATGTAAAGGAGGGCATGAAAAACACCCCAGAAAGGTTTTCTTTGAAAAAAAAATCATCATGAATTTTGGCGCAAAAAAAATGCCTTACTATACTATGTCGAAAAAAAAACGTGATTTTTCAACATGTTGTAAAAACATGCCATATGATGAAATAATGTAAAGGAGGCTGTGAAAAACACCCCAGAAAGGTTTTCTTTGAAAAAAAAATCATCATGAATTTTGGCGCAAAAAAAAAACGCCTTACTATACTATGTCGAAAAAAAAACGTGATTTTTCAACATGTTGTAAAAACGTGCCATATGATGAAATAATGTAAAGCAGGCCATGAAAAACACTATGGTAAGGTTTTCTTTGAAAAAAAAATCAACATGAATTTTGGCGCAAAAAAACGCCATCATATACTATGTCGAAAAATGTCATTTTTCAACATGTGAAAACATGCATTATGATGAAATAATGTAAAGCAGGCTGTGAAAAACACTCAAGAAAAGTTTTCTTTGAAAAAAAAATCATGAATTTTGGCGCAAAAAAACGCCATAGTATACTATGTTGAAAAATTTCATTTTTCAACATGTGAAAACATGCCATATGATGACATAATGTAAAGTAGGCTGTGAAAAACACTCCAGAAAGGTTTTCTTTGAAAAAAAAATCAACATGAAGTTTGGCGCAAAAAAAAAGGCCATAGTATACTATGTCGAAAAAAAACCCGTGATTTTTCAAACATGTTGTACAAACGTGCCATATGATGAAATAATGTAAAGGAGGGCGTGAAAAACACCCCAGAAAGGTTTTCTTTGAAAACAAAATCATCATGAATTTTGGCGCAAAAAAAACGCCTTACTATAGTATGTCGAAAAAAATGAGATTTTTCAGACATGTTGTAAAAACCTGCCATATGATGAAATAATGTAAAGCAGGCCGTGAAAAACACTCCAGACAGGTTTTCTTTGAAAAAAAAAAATCATCATGAATTTTGACGAAGAAAAAACGCCTTACTATACTATGTCGAAAAAAAATGCGATTTTTCAAACATGTTGTAAAAACGTGCCATATGATGAAATAATGTAAAGGAGGGCATGAAAAACACCCCAGAAAGGTTTTCTTTGAAAAAAAAAATCATCATGAATTTTGGCGCAAAAAAAATGCCTTACTATACTATGTCGAAAAAAAAACGTGATTTTTCAACATGTTGTAAAAACATGCCATATGATGAAATAATGTAAAGGAGGCTGTGAAAAACACCCCAGAAAGGTTTTCTTTGAAAAAAAAATCATCATGAATTTTGGCGCAAAAAAAAAACGCCTTACTATACTATGTCGAAAAAAAAACGTGATTTTTCAACATGTTGTAAAAACGTGCCATATGATGAAATAATGTAAAGCAGGCCATGAAAAACACTATGGTAAGGTTTTCTTTGAAAAAAAAATCAACATGAATTTTGGCGCAAAAAAACGCCATCATATACTATGTCGAAAAATGTCATTTTTCAGCATGTGAAAACATGCATTATGATGAAATAATGTAAAGCAGGCTGTGAAAAACACTCAAGAAAAGTTTTCTTTGAAAAAAAAATCATCATGAATTTTGGCGCAAAAAAACGCCATAGTATACTATGTTGAAAAATTTCATTTTTCAACATGTGAAAACATGCCATATGATGAAATAATGTAAAGTAGGCTGTGAAAAACACTCCAGAAAGGTTTTCTTTGAAAAAAAAATCAACATGAAGTTTGGCGCAAAAAAAAAGGCCATAGTATACTATGTCGAAAAAAAACCCGTGATTTTTCAAACATGTTGTACAAACGTGCCATATGATGAAATAATGTAAAGGAGGGCGTGAAAAACACCCCAGAAAGGTTTTCTTTGAAAACAAAATCATCATGAATTTTGGCGCAAAAAAAACGCCTTACTATAGTATGTCGAAAAAAATGAGATTTTTCAGACATGTTGTAAAAACCTGCCATATGATGAAATAATGTAAAGCAGGCCGTGAAAAACACTCCAGACAGGTTTTCTTTGAAAAAAAAAATCATCATGAATTTTGGCGCAAAAAAAAACGCCATAGTATACTATGTCAAAAAAAAATGCGATTTTTCAAACATGTTGTAAAAACGTGCCATATGATGAAATAATGTAAAGCAGGCCATGAAAAACACTATGGTAAGGTTTTCTTTGAAAAAAAAATCAACATGAATTTTGGCGCAAAAATACGCCATCGTATACTATGTCGAAGAATGTCATTTTTCAACATGTGAAAACATGCATTATGATGAAATAATG